>NC_057797.1:632302883-632602883 GCF_018294505.1 Triticum aestivum | reverse complement strand
GAGCATCTCCAACAGGCGCGCTAAACAGGCGCCGCACCGCAAAATCCCCCGTTTTAGCACGCGCGCAACCCGGCGGATGGCTCCAGCGGGTGCGCAATAACCACGCGCGCAGTATAAGCAGTTGGGCGCGCGCTAGGAAGCGGTACATCGCGCGGTGTATTTGCGGCGCCCGCTTCCGCACGCGGCACACACGACGCTCGTGCTGCGCTCTTCTTCTCCCCCTCCAAAGCCCCGCACACGCTGGCGCCAGTGACCCGCACCCATGGACGCACGCACCGGCACCCCGCTCACCCCGTCCTATAGCCGCTCCCCCCCCCGCCCCCACCGCCGCCGCCACAAACCCTAGCCCGGGTGGCGTTGGCCTCGCCTCCGCCGGAGCTCCTCCGACGAGTGGCCTCGCGCGCGGCCTCTTCATGTTGCCGCGGATGACCTCGGCAGCGGGTGGCGTCGCGCCGGCACCAGCCCGAGCCGCCGCCCCCTCCTGCTCAAAGCTCCCCAATGCGGCGCGGCCAAAGAAGGGCAAGACATCAGCGACAAAAAACAAGGCGGCGGACGGCTCCGGCACCACCAAGGCGAAGAGGAAGAAGCTTGCGGGGCGTGAGTTTTGCTTCTCTCATGGGAGGCATGGGTGCACCTCCAGCCACCATGGGCGGAATGTCTTTCGATGAGCCTCCTCGCACACATTCCCATGAAGATGCCGTTGAAGATCTTGCCAACACCGTCGGAGCTTCACATGATGCGGTGCGCGGTGAGGAGAGGGAGGAAGATTCATCTTCGGAGGCGGAAGAATCGTCTTCCGAAGATGAGGACGAGGACGAAGACGAGGACGAGGACGAGGAATGACGTGTCTTTCCTTTGTGTATTGAACTTGATTTGCATTTTGAACTTGGTTGGATGAACTTGTGGGCATGATTTTAAACTTGTGGGCATGAACTTCATCAACTTGTTTGTGTGAAATTTTTATTGTGTTGAAAATGTGCATCATTTTGTGTTGAAATATGCCATATGCAATGCACCGGCGAGTCGCGCGCGCTGCATTTTGGCACGCTGCTGGAGCGATGCGCGCGTGCTGCATTTTAGCGCGGCCACTGGAGCCAGCGCTGCGCGCCGCGCCAAACCAGCCAATGCGCGCGGCATATGTGTTTTTTGCACACGGCGCGACCGGCGCCTGTTGGAGATGATCTAATAACATCATTACAAAGAACCCAAGGGTCTAGGAGCGGTTTGATCTACCCTATCTTCTTCGATGTGACCCTGATCACTGGTGCGCGGGCGATGGAAGAGTCGCCTTGTGCTAGTTGATGCCGCTTGATAATGATACTTGTGATGTTAGGATGCCATCACTTTGAGGGTAAGGCTTGGGCAGGCGCAAATGGAGATTGGGTTGTTTATATTGGGTACAACTGTGAGTGGGAACTTGTGAATGTGTACACTCGTCACCGGGTTCCACTTCCAAAAATCTCATACTGCCCAGAGGTTGAGCACACCGGTATTCTATGTACGTTCGACAACGATCATGGTGACTGTTGTCTACAGAAGATAGCAATTTGTCGAGTTCCCGGCCGCTCTTGGGATTACAAGAACTATGAAGTTGTTGCTATCTTTGACAAGCTTGTTGTTGTCCTTACTTCCACGCCTTGATGGATATTGCTCAAAAATCAATTTTTGTACACGGATGAGTACTGTGATGCAATTCAATACGAGGGTCTTGTGTTTGCTGCCACCACTCGTGGCACTATTTTTGCATGGAATCCTTATAGTTTCAGTATGTGTGTCTTCCATCGTAATTATAATTGTTTCATCGACATGCATGTGGGTTAGCTAGTTTCCCTTTACTAATTAACCATCTTGTGTTTCGAAGGTCCTGTGAACATTCCACCACCTATACTTGAAAAAATTTATAACCAAGGGGGAGATGACGATGGTGATGTGATACGTCTCCAATGTATCTATAATTTTTGATTGCTCCATGCTATATTATCTACTGTTTTCGACATTATTGAGCTTTATTATCCACTTTTATATTATTTTTGGGACTAACCTATTAACCGGAGGCCCAGCCCAGAATTGCTGCTTTTTGCCTGTTTTAGGGTTTCGAAGAAAAGGAATATCAAACGGAGTCCAAATGGAATGAAACCTTCAGGAACGTGATTTTCTCATCGAATACAACTCAGGAGACTTGGACCCTATGTCAAGGCACGTAACAGGAGGCCACGAGGTAGGGGGCGCGCCCTACCCTACCAGGCGCGCCCCCCACCATCGTGGGCCCCCTGTTGCTCCACCGACGTACTTCTTCCTCCTATATATACCCACGTACCCCCAAACGATCAGATACGGAGCCAAAAACCTAATTCCACCACCGCAACTTTCTGTATCCACGAGATCCCATCTTGGGGCCTGTTCCGGAGCTCCGCCGGAGGGGGCATCGATCACGGAGGGCTTCTACATCAACACCATAGTCTCTCCGATGAAGTGTGAGTAGTTTACTTCAGACCTACGGGTCCATAGTTAGTAGCTAGATGGCTTGTTCTCTCTTTTTGGATCTCAATACAATGTTCTCCCCCTCTCTTGTGGAGATCTATTCAATGTAATTTTCTGTTTGCAGTGTGTTTGTTGGGACCGATGAATTGTGGGTTTATTATCAAGTCTATCTATGAATAATATTTGAATCTTCTCTGAATTCTTTTATGTATGATTGGTTATCTTTGCATGTCTCTTTGAATTATCAGTTTGGTTTGGCCTACTAGATTGATCTTTCTTGCAATGGGAGAAGTGCTTAGCTTTGGGTTCAATCTTGCGGTGTCCTTTCCCGGTGACACTAAGGGCAGCAAGGCACGTATTGTATTGTTGCCATCGAGGATAACAAGATGGGGTTTTATTCATCTTGCATGAGTCTATCCCTCTAGATCATGTCATCTTGCTTAAGGCGTTACTCTGTTTTTAACTTAATACTCTAGATGTATGCTGGATAGCGGTCGATGAGTGGAGTAATAGTAGTAGATGCAGGCAGGAGTCGGTCTACTTGTCTCGGATGTGATGCCTATATACATGATCATACCTAGATATTCTCGTAACTATGCTCAATTCTGTCAATTGCTCAACAGTAATTTGTTCACCCACCATAGAATACTTATGCTCTTGAGAGAAGCCACTAGTGAAACTATGGCCCCTGGGTCTATCTTTATCATATCAATCTCCTACTACTTAGTTATTTACTTTGCCTTTATTTTACTTTGCATCTTTATCACAAAAATACCAAAAATATTATCTTTATCATATCTATCAGATCTCACTCTCGTAAGTGGCCCTATAGGGATTGACAACCCCTATTTGCGTTGGTTGCGAGGATTTACTTGTTTTGTGCAGGCGCGAGGGACTCACGCGTAACCTCCTAGTGGATTGATACCTTGGTTCTAAAAAACTGAGGGAAATACTTACGCTACTTTGCTGCATCATCCCTTCCTCTTCGGGGAAAACCAACGCAGTGCTAAAAGAGGTAGCATGATGATCACGAGCATGAGGACGGGAAGGGCCTATATACTCAATGGTGCTTAGCAACTTATTCCGATGGATCACCTCTTCTTGTATTTATACAGGGCACTGCTGATGTTACTAATGAAGCAGGTGTAGACTCCCATGGTCACACTCTCCGGGCCTATTCCAACATCTGTTGTAGGGTATTCGGGATGGATACTAGTGTGCTAGCACAACCACCTTCTCCCTGGTTCAGTATTGATTGTCTTGGAGAAAACTCGCTCTTCCTTGGACAAAGCTATCCAATGATGGTGAAAGGCGATCCAGCAGCTGTTGACACAACGTTACTACCATTTATGAGAAGAAAATGTATCTATACCTTGGACATTACTATGGTTCCCTGCCCTGGCTATCACAATATGTGTCCTGATATAGGCCACTTCAGCCTAGATGATCAGTCCTGCGTTGGTCTCGAGATTGACAATAGCTGGCCCTTCCCAGAGAATCAGTTATGGTTCAAAGCAAGTGTTTCCAACGACGAGGATTGGTTGAGCTGAAGTTCATTTCATCGCTCTGTTATTTGTTGTGTGAGAAAAATTTTAGTGTTTACTAGAATGTTTTCTTAGAAATAATCTATAATCCAACATGTATCCTCGTTGTCGTTCTGTGTTGATGACTTGCTGTATGTAATGAACGGTACATTTGCATATGCGTGGTTGGCAACAATTGGGGAAAAGTTTGGTCGGCTCAGCTGTCGAGTTCGACTGTTTGTATAAATTAAGAATGACTACTTAATCTATGTATGAAATCTATGCTTAATTACTGAATTTTAGTTGCAAAAATTAGATAGTGCTAGTGATTTTTAACTGAATATTTTGACAAATCACAGCGTTACATGGACTGACAAATGGCAATGTTACTAGATCAACAAAGTCAATCTTTCCAGTTTGACAAATGGCAACATACCCAATATGACAGATGCAAATCTTACCAAATTGTTTGTACATTGTCGCACTCGGGTCATCCAAAACAATCGTTTGCGTTGAAGGAATGCACAAATCCTGCGCTGCTAATTTTCCCTTGACTTAAGGGGGAAGACCATAGCTCTCACTTTGCATACGGGTGTTCTATCTGAAACGTTTGCGATCAAGAGCTGCAGAAATCCTACTCAGCACATTTTCTCTTGGCTTCCTGGGGAAGCTGTCGGTTTGCATACCGGTGTTCTAACTAAAATGTTTGCGATCAAGAGCTGCACAAATCCTGCTAGGCACATTTTCCGTTGGCTTCTTGGGGAAGTTGTCGGTTTTGCATATGGTTATTCTAACTAAAATGTTTGCGATGAGTGTTTTGTATTTAAAAACCGTATTAAACTATGGCTTGGGAGCCATTAATGGAGAGAATGGAAGCAAGGCGGGCGGCCATGGAAGTCAAAGGGCTCGCTTCCCGGTGAGCCTACGCAGCGTACAGCTTGCATGCTTCCCGGTGAGCCTCCGCATTGGAGTACAGCTCGCACGCCTCCCGTTTAGTGAAGCACTCAAGCACCTGTCTGAACGGCACCTCTTGGCCATTAAAAGAGTGAGGCATGGCGTCACGTGAATGGTTAATAGAACACACACAATTTAAATTATAAAAAATGTTTGAGATGTTACAGTGGTAGCTATTTGTTTCAAAATGCCTTTGTTCTCTCTTGTTCGAGTGTGCCTTCTCTCAAAATGGACAAGAAAAATACCACAGCATGTCGGGTGCCATTCCATTATAGCATGCCAAGTTTCATGAATTTCAGACGAGTTTTGGATTTACTAGAATTTAAAAACAGAGTATCTTAACGTTTTGTCGGCAATCAATAGTGCCCTGGTGTTTAAAATTCATTCCCATTTCTTGCATGGGACCTAAGCATGCACCGAAGGACACATATTTGATTTTTCAACCAATTTATATGCACTGGAGCATGTGCATGTAGTTCAAATTTGAATTATGCAAATAAAATGCCTAGAAAACCCAGTTAATGTATAAAAATGTCCAAACAAACCCCGTAAAATTCTAAAATTAAACACAACACTCCTCTTGTTCTATGTTGACACTAGAAAAATTTTGAAAGCAATAAGAGGCAACGGATATTGTTTCATCCCCAAAGGAGGCGTGTTCCCTACCGAAACCATTGCGCTTGTTGTGAGAAGCTCTCATTTGTGAGAAGCTTATTCCCAACCTGCCCCAAATGGGACAAAAATTTTAGCATGGCACGTTGATGTCGCTCCATGATAGCATGCCAAGTTTCATGAATTTCAGACCAGTTTTGGATTTACTAGAATTTAAAAACCAAGTATCTCAATGTTCGAAATTCATTCCCATTTCTTGCATGGGACCTAAGCATGCACCGAAGGACATATATTTGATTTTTCAACCAATTTATATGCACTGGAGCATGTGCATGTAGTTCAAATTTGAATTATGCACATAAAATGCCTAGAAAACCCAGTTAATGTATAAAAATGTCCAAACGAACCCCAAAAAATTCCAAAATTAAACACAACACTCCTGTTGTTCTATGTTGACACTAGAAAAAATTTAAAAGCAATAAGGGGCAACGGATATCGTTTCGTCCCCAAAGGTGGCACGTTCCCTACCGAAACCATCAGGCTTGTTGTGAGAAGCTCTGGTTTGTGAGAAGCTTATACCCAAACCTGCACCAAATGGGACAAAAAAATTACCACGGCATGTTGATGCCGCTCCATGGTAGCATGCCAAGTTTCATGAATTTCAGACGAGTTTTGGATTTACTAGAATTTAAAAACCAAGTATCTCAATGTTTGTGGCCGAGTGATGGTGGCAGGGTCTTTGAAATTCATTCGCATTTCTTGCATGGGACCTAAGCATGCAACCAAGGTCACAGATTTGATTATTCAACCAGTTTATATGCACTGGAGCATGTGCATGTAGTTCAAAATTGAATTATGCACCTGAAATGCCTACAAAACCAAGTTAATGTATAAAAATGTCCAAACGAACCCCGAAAAAATCCAAAATTAAAGACAACACTCATGTTGTTCTATGTTGACACTAGAAAACATTTGAAAGCAATAAGAGGTAATGGATATTGTTTCGTCCCCAAAGGTGGAACATTCCCTACCGAAACCATCACACTTGTTGTGAGAAGCTCTGGTTTATGAGAAGCTTATACCCAAACCTGCCCCAAATGGGATAAACTTTTTACCACGGCATGTTGATGCCGCTCCATGATAGCATGCCAAGTTTCATGAATTTCGGACGAGTTTTGGATTTACTAGAATTTAAAAACCAAGTATCTCAATGTTTGCGGCCGAGTGACGGTGGTAGGGTGTTTGAAATTCATTCTCATTTCTTGCATGGGACCTAAGCATGCAACCAAGGACACATATTTGATTTTTCAACCATTTATATGCACTGGAGCATGTGCATGTAGTTCAAATTTAAATTATGCACCTGAAATGCCTGGAAAACCCAGTTAATGTAATGCCCAAACGAACCCCGAAAAATTCTAAAATTAAACACAACACTCCTGTTGTTCTATGTTGACACTAGAAAATTTTGAAAGCAAATAAGAGGCAACGGATATTGTTTTGTCCCCAAAGGTGGCACGTTCCCTACCGAAACCGTCACGCTTGTTGTGAGAAGCTCTGGTTGTCAGAAGCATATACCCAAACCTACCCCAAATGGGAAAAAAATTTACCACAGCATGTTGATGCTGCTCCATGATAGCATGCCAGGTTTCATGAATTTCAGACGAGTTTTGGATTTACTAGAATTTAAAAACCAGCTCTCTCAATGTTTGCGTCCGAGTGACGGTGGCAGGGTGATTGACGTTCATTCTCATTTCTTGCATGAGACCTAACCATGCAACCAAGGACACAGATTTGACTTTTCAACCCGTTTATATGCACTGGAGCATGTGCATGTAGGACAAATTTGAATTATGCACCTAAAATGCCTACAAAACCAAGTTAATGTATAAAAACGTGCAAAACAAACCCTGAATAATTCCAATTTGTTTTGACAACACACTATAGTTGCATGTTCACTGCAGATAAAAGTTCTAGCTATTCAAACACCATCCTTTGCAGTTGTGACCCCATTACGTAATTCAAATCAAGACAAAAAATCAAGTAGATTGCACACAGTTTATTATCACCAATCGTGTGAGATGCAGCACAAAATATGTTGGAGCATCATCGGAGTGTCAAGCATACTAGCCCACTCCTCTAATATGATTTCCATGTTCAATCGTCACCGGTGAAAGATGGGGACATGGACCCACGTCGTGAGGGCAACTTCGGCGGCCCACTCCGGCGAGAGCACGGCCGGAGCCTCCAGGCGCGTGCTAACAAGCTTCGTGAGGGTGACCGCAATCTGCGTCCGGGCGGCCAAGGCAGCCCAAACGGACGATGTTGCTTCTCAAGCGGCGGCCGCAGCATCTGCCTCGGGGATAGCAAGTGGCGAGAGCGGCACAGGAGCTGTCCGTTTCACAGCGGCAGACTTAGCGCTGATATAGGCTGCCCACGACCATGTCGAGGCCGTCCACGCCTAGCTCATGGTGGTCACCACACAAATCGAATGAAGCTTCTCCGACAATGGCCGGCAACCAACGGTCGAAGAGTTGGCAATCACCGAGAGAGTTTGAGCAGTCGTCCTTTCCTGCGCGGCATACCTTGCCATGAGAGAGGCTGCCAAAGCCCAGATCATGGCCGCCCACACCCAGCTCATGGCGGCCTATTCCAAAGATATGGCGGGTGCGGATGGCGAGATGCTTGTCGAGTATGGTGCTATGGATGCCATGGAGCCCCTTCCCCAGGAGACCGTCGGGCGCGAGCTGGACATGGAGGCGGCGGCAGAGATTGACGAGCACCAGCCGTAGTAGTAGTCTTTGTTTTGTTTAATTAAGAGCGCCAGTCTTTAATTTGTTAGAGTAATGTTTAGGTCGGCTAGCTCTATTTAATTGATGAACTTGCTCGATTAAGAAGTGTGGGTGTCATGTAGTCTTCTTTGTGTACCCAAATTATGCAATGACATGGATGATGACTATAACCAGGGAAATTCGAACCAAAATTTTTGACCTTGAAACTCATCACACACGGGTTAAGCTATCTGAATTGTTTGTGATGTTCACATATCGTACATAGTTCTGAATAAGGGACCGTGTCTGATGACACTTTGCGTGCCAGTTTTTTCGCTGAAGAGATTCCAAAATTTCGGCTTCCGCGGAAATATCTACCTCCCCGCCCCCTCCCCCTTACCAAAAGCCACATTTCCCCTATTTCCGCCTTCCTTTCCAAGTTGAAACCTTCACTCCTTGCTTGCAGTGCCGCCTCCACGTCAGCGACCCTCCTTCACGCTGCTCGGCCTCGCCTATCCAGGCAGGTAATCCACACACGACCCCCATCCTCCTCCTCCTTCCACATCCCACATGCCTCGAACGTCGGTGCGACACCTTCAACCCAAATCACCGACCCCTCCACCAAATAAGCGCAGCCCTAAGCCATGGTGCATGTAGTATAGCCAGGATCTCAAGGAGCATTTGGCAGCGGAGAAGCAAATCAGGGCCGCATGCACGGATGAGGTCGCGATGGCTGCCACTCGTGTTGACCCCCAGATCTTGGAGGAGCACCTCGTCATAGAGGACACCGTCGACGCCTCACGCGCAGACGACATGACGCGGTTGGCTGTTTGGTTCAATTCTACAATGCGATGTTCAATTGTTGTGGGTGCATTATGTTATTGTATACCATGTGAGAAATAGATCGAATTTGGATGTACTAAATACATGAGAAACAAATACAATTGCTATATTTCCAAGTTGTTAAGCATGCTTGGTTTGGTTAACTGTCTGATCTTCTATTAGGAGTATGTTATATTGTGCAATGTGGTGCTTAGTTAACGTTTGGTTCATTTGTTGTGGTGTTTAGTTAATTGTTTTGTTCGGTTCAATTCTGCAATGTGATGTTCAATTGTTGTGGGTGCATTCTGTTATTGTATACCATGTGAGGAATAAATTGAATTTGGCTGTACTAAATACATGAGAAACAAATACAATTGCTATATTTCCAAGTTGTTAAGCATGCTTGGTTTGGTTAACTGTCTGATCTTCTATTAGGAGTATGTTATATTGTGCAATGTGGTGCTCAGTTAATGTTTGGTTCATTTGTTGTGGGGTTTAGTTAACTACTTGGTTCAATTCTGCAATGCGATGTCCAATTGTCATGGGTAGAATTTTGTATTGTTGTGCATGTGAGGAATAAATCGAATTTGGATGCACTTAATACATGAGAAACATATACAAGTGCTATATTTCCTAGTTCTTAATCATCCTTGGTTTGGATAAATGGGTTTTCCATGTGGCTTGAATTAATCGGATGAATCTGCAATGTGCTTATTTATCATCAACATATTTTACTGATAGCATGTGAACCCTTACGTAACCTGATGACTAACTACCTTATATGTGTTGCAGGGAAACAATGGGGAGAACTAAGGTTTACAATAAAGGTTAGCACGTTCATGGTCCGTTGTCTAATAGCACATTATTGTGCAATTGCAGGAACCATTCTAATATTTAGGTTTTTAACAATTTGATCTTGCACATGTAGGTCTTGTTGTCAGAGGTTTTGACCCACTGTTCGACCCTTTTGCATATAGGGAAATGAGTTGTCCATGAATATCAGTCAAATCAAGAAACTCGGAAAGATTGTTAGGATAAAGAAATTAGCGACAAAAAACAACAAGATCTTTGTTTGCACAATGAAGAAGACATCAGTTCACTACAGGATGGTACTAACTATTATACCTTGCCTTTTTTATTCATTTGCCCCATTTCCAATATAGAGAAGATATTTATGCACATCCTTGTTTTCGCGCCTTTCCAAAGCAGTTCACTGATGATTACCTCTCAAACCACCTGTATGGTCAGGAGGCGAGGAAGCTATTCATACAACACCCACGGTTCAATATTGAAGTGTTCCTGAAGAGGACGAACGATGGACGGTCAATCATCCATAGGCACTGCCTAAAGTTACAAAGACCTTCAACATCAATGAAGGCTCAATATTCGTCTTTTGCTTCAGCAGTTTTCCAGATGAGATACATCTATCTATGTACCGTCTATGATGCTAATTTCGAAAGGTTATAGATGTTGCATGTGAAACTTCGTGCTCGTATAGTTGTGTAATGTGGTAGCTGAGTGTTGAAGTTATATGATGTTGTACTCTGATGTATTTCAATTATGAAATGAAATATATTGTGTGCTTAATATGAAGTGTCAATTAGATTAATAAATGGATTATTAATAATCAAATAATTAGCTTGCTAATTGGGTTTTCTGTTGCAAACGATTATTGAGAAAATACTGTGTGTGATGCATTCAATAACTCACATAGTTTCTAGGAATAAACTGTGTTAGATTAATGAACAATCACACACGACATCCTCTTGAAAACTGTTTGCGTTAGGCCACCTCGCGCAAACATTTACCACATAAGAACTATGTTTGATGGACTGCCTTTGCCACACAGTTTCTTCTATGCACCGTGTGTGATGCATTCAATAATGCAAACGATAAAATTATTAATATCGTGTGCAATGACAACGCTATCACAAATGATTTAATGGGGAAAATTGTGTGTGATGTACCTGTGAATGGAAACGTTATCCTTGGAGCGACTGTGTGGGATGTACATACGAACGGAAACGTTTAGCGAGGACTGACTATGTGGGATGTACTTGTGACCGAAAATAGTTCCGCCTGTATAATTTTTTTAGCTCTACTGTACGTATTTCCTTATTTGAGCACTTGCCGGTCGCACGCGACCTCATTTTGCCAAATGTGTGTGCCAGGAGGGCATATCCCTGACGGTTTCTGGGTCGTGTGGGAAGGACCCCCCTATCACCAACACTCACTAGGCGACGGTTCCAAATGTTGTCGTGGAAAGGGGTTTAAACCGTTTGTATAGCACCTCGCTGTACTAGTGACCCTTGGGTGGAGGAGGATCTCCGAGGATTTCATCAAGCAAATTGTGTTTCAAAATAGGCCCTTGATTAAAGAATACTTCATCTATTTCCCTTCTTTCATTCATAAACATATCATTTTAATGGTCTAGCAAATATTATTCTAAAGGATCAGTAGGTGGCACGACAATAGAAGCAAGACCAATAATTTCATCCTTGCTAGGCAATTCTTTATCATGGGGTTGTCTATGAAATTTAGAGAAATTAAATTCATGAGACATATCCCCTAAACCAACAGTAACAATATCTTTCTGGCAATGTATCTTAGCATTAACAGTATTTAAGAAGGGTCTACCAAATATAATGGGACAAAAATTATCTTGTGGGGAAGAAAGAACAAGAAAATCAGTAGGATATTTTATCTTCCCACACAAGACTTCAACATCTCTAACAATCCCAATTGGTGAAATAGTATCTCTATTGGCAAGCTTAATAGTAACATCAATATCTTCTATCTCAGCAGGTGCAATATCATTCCTAATTTCTTTATATGAGGTATAAGGAATTGCACTCACACTAGCACCCACATCACATAAGCCATGAAAACAATGATCTCCTATTCTAACAGAAACAACAGGCATGCCAACAACAGGTCTATGTTTATCTATCATATCGGGTTTGGCAATTCTAGCTTGATCACAAAAATAAAAAACATGCCATCAATATTATCAACCAAGAGATCTTTAACCGTAGCAATACTAGGTTCAAATTAATTTTCTCAGGGGGTTTAGGTGTTCTAATATAACTTTTGGTGACTACAGTTGAAGCTTTAGCATGATCCTTTATTCTAATGGGAAAAGATGGTTTCTCAATATAAGCAGTAGGAACAATAGGATCAACATTGTAAGTAATAGTTTCTTCTTCAACTTTAATAGGTTCTACTGCTTTAACTTCAATGGGAGGATGATATTTAAACCACTTCTCCTTAGGGAGATCAACATGAGTAGCAAAAGATTCACAGAAAGAAGCTACTATCTCATAGTCAAGTCCATATTTAGTGCTAAAATCACGAAAAGCATCGGCATTCATAAAAGATTTAACACAATCAAACACTACAAAAAAAGACACATCCGTGACATTTTGGGCCGAATGAAAATCTTTTTTGTCATACTTATGACACTTCTATGACGATAATTGTGACAAAACCCGGTATCATCATAGATGTGGTGGGGTCCTACTTCTATGACAAAAAATCATGACAAAAAATGGGCTTTTCGTCCTGGGTGGGCCAAAGACACATTTGCATGACATTCTTTGGGCCATCCATGCGGGAAAAACAATGGTAGAAGCGAGGGTGCGGAAAATCTCGAGGAGTCCCCGTTACGGTGGGTGGTTGGGGGCCGAGAGATGCGTGTTTCTCTCGTACGTACGCGCGTGTGTGCGAGGCGTTGGGCTCTAACTGGACTCGAGTGAGGCATTGGTCTCTAACTAAACCCGAGCGAGGCGTTGGGCACTAACTGAACCCGAGCGATTGCACTGCGGGCTATGCATTACGGAACCCGAGTGATCGATCGATGGCTGTTAACTGAACCCGATCGAGCGATTCCTTTGCTACTGCTGCTAACTGAAGCCGATCGATGCTGCCTCTGGATGAACAATGAGTGTTGCGGGGGGGTTTGGATGAACAGTTCCCAGTGGGGGTGGATGAACAGGACCCCGTGGTGTTGCCTCTGGATGAATAGTACCCCGATCGATCGAGCAGGTTGGGGCTGGATGAACAGGACCCCGTGGAGGGCAGGATGAACAGGACCACCCCATGGAAGGCAGGATGAACAATAGACGATGGAGGGCAGGATGAACAGTAGCTAGTGGAGGGGTGCTTAAACAGGAGCCCGTGGAGAGGGCTGGTTGAACAGTAACCGGTGGAGTAGCGTGCGGTGGAGGCTCGATGAACAGGAGCCCGTGGATGAACAGGAGCCAGGTGGAGGCTGGAGGAGGTCGACGGTGGATGAACAGTAGCCCGTGGAGGCTGGAGGGGGTCGACGGTGGAGATGAACAGTATCCCGTGGAGTACTGTTTTGCAGTACGCCACACCCCTCCCGATGAACAGGACCCCCGTTTCGACCATAGCGCTCCAACACAAGTTCGTTTCCTCCGTTTTGCGGTACGACACACCCCTCCCAATCAACAGGACCCCTTTTTTGACCGTAGGAGGTCCGTTTCCTCCGTTTTGCGGTCTGCCAGACCCCTCCCGATGAACAGGATCCCATTTCAAACGTGGCCGGTCGAACACAAGGCCGTTTCCTCCGTTCTGCGGTACGCCAGACCTCGTTTTCATCGGCTGTTCCGTCCAAGCCCTCCCGATGAACACGGCGACACATTATGTTCCGACCCAGCCGGTTGGCTTCCCATGAACATGACGATGACGCTGTTTCTCCATTCCAACCTAGCAATGTACAGGATCTATGGTCGTACGTACGCGCGAGTAGGCGTTCGAGACCCCGCCCGTATGTATGTACGTGGCCGTATTTTCTTTCTTGCACACTGGCCGCTGTACGTACGTGTACATGCTACGTGTGCGCCTCTACTACGACACGTGTGCGCCTCTACATCGACCAGTATGCACGTACACGTTTGCGACCAGAATGACAACGCTACGTACGCTTCGACCAGGTGGGTCCCGACTGTCAGGCTCTTCCTTGCATGCGAAGATGTAGCTGGTGGGTCCTAGCAATCAGGGGGAAACGTTTTTTTCGCGAAATACGGTGGCCTGCCCGGTGGGTCCCCGCTGTCAGGTGGAGGAATAATTATTTTGCGCGTAATAAGGAGGCACTTCCTTGCTGCGGCCATGGACCCAGTTGTCAGCCTCTCCATGTATAGTCCACGTCCGATGGAAATCGTTCCTTGACCATGTTGACCACACCACGCCGAGAGCACCAGGGCGGTGGACGACGATGAGGCCTAGGAATGGGACGATGCGGAGTCGAGGAAGACGCGGCAGTGGATGCCGATGCATAGAGGAGTACGAGGGTTCACTGGTTCGGTGCGGTGTGAGGCTGCCATCGCCGTAGAATAACAGGGGGTGTGGGTGAGTAAAGGGATGGGCTGGCCAGCGGCGGGAATAGTAGGAGCGGTGAGGCCTCCGCGGTAGCACAGCCGGCCACGGGAGGCAGGAGCATGCGGCATGACCGGCGCTGCTTTGGGCGGTTGGAGCAACAAGACCAGAGGTTGAAGAAGCACTACGGCCGTTGGATGGACATCTTACGGTCACTGGAGCTAGAATTGTTCATATTGACTAAGTTAACAAAGCACTCCGTCCCCGTCAATTTAGTAGGCCCACAAGTCAGCCTCCCACGAAGGTGGGTCCCTACTAGCAGGGGGAGTATTCATTTTTTTTGTGCATAATAAGGAGGCACTTCCTTGCGTGCAAAGATATAGCCGGTGGGTTCGACCTGTCAGCGGTGGGAATGTTTTTTCGTGAAATACAGAGGCCCTTCTAGTGGGTCCCAGCTGTCAGGTGGAGGAATAATTACTTTGCACATAATAACGAGGCATTTCCTTGCGTGCGGTCGTGGACCCAGCTGTCAGCATCTCCACGCATAGTCTACTTCCGATGGTGTCGTTCGTTGACCATGTTGACCACTCCACATCGAGTGCATCCAAGGTGGTGGACGACGGCGAGGCCCCGGACAGCAACGAGCCAGAGATGGGAAGACGCGGGAGTAGAGTCGCAGATGGAGAGGTGTACGAGGGTTAACTGGTTCTAGTGCGGTGTGGTTCGGCAGTCAGTGGAGAAGAATAGGAGCTGTGGAGGGGTGGAGGGATGGCCTGGCCAATGGTGGAGTAGCGCTTCATAGCGAAGCGTGCTAAGCAGAGCTGCTACCAGCAGGAGGCGGGAGCAGGTGGTCCCGGCGGTGCTGGAGGAAGAAGACGAGAGATTGAAGATGGATGCCGGTCGTTGGATGTAAATCCAACGGCTAACGATGTCAGAATCATTTGTTGACTAAGTTCACAACGACTTGCATTGTCTTCGGCCTATTGGCCCACATTTCAGCCTCCAAGAATGTGGCATGTATTCAACCCATTTTTTCAGAATTTACAGTCGTTTTTTTTGCGGGGTAGAATTTACAGTCCATTTGATCTCTCTTTTTTTTGAATTACAGCCCATTAGCTGGGCTAGGTGAACAAATAATGTAGCATCCATGCGGCCCATTTATGTTTTTCCTAAAAAATTACAAGCCATTTGCACTTTCTCAAAATACACGATTTTGCTGGGCTGATTCTAATTATAATATTGGGGTGGGAACAGCAATGTTATCAAAAAATAATCAGGGGCTGAGCATTTTGTTATATATATATAATAAGTGATTTATCATTACATTGGTCCTTAAATCTTACCAAGCTTTTGTACACAATCACCAGGATTTTCGTTGCCAAAAAAATTCCAGGATTTTATTGTTAAGAAATTATTTTTATAAGTTAACAAGATGTGGGATATTGTTTTCTTACATATGTAAGTATCTGTTAAATATATGATGACAATAACAATAATATATAATAACATATAAAATAATTTAAATATATATAATATGGTTAGAAGAGAAACATAAGTTGGACTAGGCGTTCCTATTCTTATATAGAAAAATAGAACAGACCTCTCTGTTTTCTTAAAAAACATAAATTGGGTTGTCGATGTTTCAGGAAAAATAAAACCTCGGATGGGAGGTCCATAGGCCGGTCGATACATGACGGCCCTCAAGAAAATACAAACAGCCTTATGGACCTCCCATCCGAGGTCATGGGCTGCGCATGTTAAAAAAGAAAGCGTAGACGGGGCAGCCCAAAACCCAGCTGATACTTGCTGCCCCAGTGATAATAAATTATACATGCCAGCTCCCCGGCTTATTGTGAAATTATCTCCTATAGTAACTACATTGAAGCACCTAAAAATGTAACTATGTTGACAAACCCGTGGGCCCCAACGTCAGCATTGCATTAGGAGGAAGTATTTTTTCGATGAGGCACTTGCTTGCGTACGGCCATAGACCTGGTGGGTCCCGACTGTCCGCCTCTCCACTTACAGTCCTCTCTAGATTCCTCTCGTTTGTTCAGCATGTTCACAACGGCAAACAGCGGCATCGCGACGAGCGCACAAAGGCGCAGGAGGAGATCCGATAACCTGAGGAAGTGCCTTATTAGTAACGAAACAACTGAACTAGCCCAGTGGCCGAGTGACACTACCCGACAGCTGTTCCGCCTGGGTTCGATTCCACCTATGTAGAGAAAATATCTCCAAAAATTTTGCCTCTGCCTTTAATGACATGTGGGTCCCAATTGTCATCTACTCACACCACGTCCTACACTTTCCAAAACTTCGTCCCTCATTTTCTCTGTTTTTCGCACACTCGACATTGTGTGGGCATTTTGAAAATAGCATATCTTTTTGACTGTGCATCATATGAAGATGTGCTATGCATGAATGTTGATCAGCATGATGTTAATTGGCTGGTAGTTCCAGTTTCGACCATGAATAAAACTTCCAGCATGATGTTAACACTGTTTGAAAAGGCTGTGTTAATATAAATGCTCTGCCTCTAAAAGTTGCAGTTTCTTATCTGAAACTGAAACTTGCAGTTTCTTCTCTGAGAATCACATTGTATGCACTTTTATACTCCTATGAAACTACATTCTTTTAAGTGCTAAAAATAGATCTCTAGAATTCATAAAATACTTCATATGCTCAATACTGCAAATCTGAAATTCAAAAGACATTCATATCTGAAAGTACTCTCAAAATACACAACACAAAACACAATTCACAACCTGCAAATACTAACAACCCTAAGCTCCTCCTGACAATTCACAACCTGCCCGACTATTGGTCGGGGGGGAAATCCCTCCTATTCCTCGGCGGTAGACAGCCACCCCATGAGACGATGTGAACGGCGAGGGAGAAGATGGCGGGGAAGCATCATCGGGCCAACCGTTTTTCTCCTCTTGCAGTTGGGTTCGGTCGACGAAGACTCCACCGGCTCGCTCTGGCACGCCACCCTCAAAAACGGCATCCTGTAGGTGCTTGATCCTTCAATCTCTTGTGGATGCTCCATCTGGGATCGATACTCCCACCATCGCTCACTCACGATCGGATTCGGTGAATCTGTTTGCTCCATGGCCCAGAGGACCAGCTCTATATACTCCCGTGTGACTCCCTTCGGGAGTATCGCGGCCTTTTCGCTCTGTTGTAGATATTTGGCCATGGATGTCGCCGTCGCCACTAGTTGGTCCTTGTTGTCAAACCAAGGTTGTATCTCCAACATCCTAGCTAGCTTCACAGGGTCGCCGTCTGCGATCCTCACGTATCGGTTGTACTCCTCCATTGATCTACTTCTCCACAGCACCTTCACTCGCCAGCGGTGGTTTTTTAATGGAAGAGGAGAGGAGCAGTGCTAGTTTTGGTTTACAACAGGAGAGGAGCGACGCTGGTTTTGGATTGGAACAGGAGAGGAGGGGCGGTGGTTTTGAAATGGACGAGGAGAGGAGCGGCACTGGATTTAGATTGGAACATGAGAGGAGCGGCAGTGGTTTAAGAGGAGAAGAGTGGAAGAGCGGCGCTGGTCTTGGAAGTTTTCTTTGGTTTTGCATATTTTGGGTCAAAGTTTGACCACATACTATATTTGACAAGCAAAATGTGAATGCATGTCACCAAAAATTGTATTGTTCGGTTCGTATCTGAATATACTTTCAAATTATATTATTTTTGCAACGCATAACATATATTTTATTTGCGAAAATCATGGTCAATTATGACCCAGAATAAAAGGGAGACTACTTAATGTGGGGTCGCTTTCTTAATTGAAGCGTAAATTGATTTTGATTCAAATCCAGTCACAGCGCGCCGGCCCTCTCGTCCAATCCTAAATCGCTGCCGCACGCTCCTCTCCCTCTTCTCCATTGCAAAACCACCTCCTCTCCTCTCCATCATCTCCATTCCAAAACCACCGTCTCGCCTCTCCCTCTTCTCCATTGCAAAACCACCTCCTCTCTCCTCGGACGAGGATCCCCTGATGTAGCCCATCCTGCCATTGAGACACTGACACATGGGTCCCACCAAGCGCGGGGCCCACCTGTCAGCGACCCAAAGGTAGGGGAACCTCTCCTCTCCATAATCTCCATTCGAAAACCACCGTCTCGCCTCTCCCTCTTCTCTATTGCAAGACCATCGTCTCTCCTCCCATATTCCAAAGCTAGCACCAGACCATTCAGAAGGACATCTATGGAGGGGATGCAGCAACGAATCTGGCAGATCGCAGGTGATGACCAGGCAAAGTTAGCCAGGTTGAAGGAGATCCTTACTTGGTTTGATAATGAGTAGGACATTTCAAGGACGGTGAGGGCCATGTGGCAATGTATACGAAAGAGCGAGACGACGGTGATGAGGGCGGCGATGTACTCCTCGGCGGCAGTCATGCCGCAGTCCTTTGAGTTCATCAAGTATCTCCTCTGGGTGATGGAGCAGACAAATTCGCCCGAGGCGAAAGTCAGGCGGAGGTGGTGGGCATACAGGTCAAAGGTCGAGCACCCAGAGGATAACGATTTGATCGAGTATGGTGTGCCGTTTGTGAGGGTGCAGAGCCAGCCGGAGCCATAGGAGTATTGGTTCTCCCACCGCAAGAGGAGGCCAGATGGCGCGATGTCGCTTCCCCGCTGTTCTCCATGGTTCCCTCGACGCTCGCCTCGTTTCAACGGCGTCAGTAGGGTTTAAGGTAAGCTTCGCACTAACCTAATCTTCCATCTGCTCATGCTTACAATCAGTGTGACAACTAATAAAAATCATACTTACAATCAGTCTCTGAGTACTACGCCAATCACCCTAAAATAGCTCTGGACCTTTGGGTCAACGTTGTGACATTGTGTAGAAATAAAGAAAAATAGATTGGTGCTTCTTTCAAAAAAGAGTACACCCCTAGAAAACTGCCAATATAAGCTACTTGTATTTTTTTTAAGTCTAAGCTACTAGTATTTGGTTAGAGGATTTGCTGCCGAGAAAGATCCGTCCACAATGAGCGCCACACATCCCACTGATGGTGGTTGATGCCAATGCTTAGATGGAGCAGGGTTGGTGTCGGTAATTTTTACTTCGCACCTTGCACTCTGCATATATGCCGGTTCCATCCGTACATTTATGCAGTTCCACCAAAATGTAGCTGAATAACCCTGTTTGCACAGATAATGAAAAGGCGTGATTAGATTATAGTGGCACTAGTTGATGAAACATACACTAATAAACAGAAGAAAATATTACATCATACTGGAAATCGACCCAAGTCTCCCCGATACACCTTCTGCCAGTGATGAACATCAGTGTACAGCGGTAGTACAAGGAGGGGCCTTGACACATTCAAATCTCTATTTTTGTGCAGATCAACTAAAATTAAGCACCCCAGTTTGCAGAAATGCTTAAACATTAACAATGGGACTAGTTGATGAAACATACATTAACAAAGAGAAGAACTTTCTTTATCTACATTGGAAATGAAATGATAGAGAGGACACTCGCTCTATTTTCACTGTTTTATTACTTCATTTTATCAGTGACACTAGGGTCGAGCAGGTGGCAAACGAGGTGTACCATGTGTCGCAAGGATGAAGGTCGGGGGTGCTTAGACTGGGATGCTGAAGCCAGCTCTTTCAGTCCCTATCTTCCCCCTGATGTTTCTGTGGTAGCATTTGGGTTGTAATCCAAACTTGGTCGAGTTGGTGCTGCGTCCCCCTACCTGCCTAGCTTATGTGGCGAACTTGTCTCCTGCTAGTACTCAGTCCGTTCTAGTAGTAGTTGCATAACTGCCCATTTACACTGAGATGTTGTCGGATAATGGTTTCTTTAATGAAATCAAAGGGAACCCCCTCTTTCCATATATATAAAAAAACAGTGGCACTAGCGGTGCCAAAACATTGCCTCAAATTAATAGTTCCACTAGATTAAGTTGCAAAATAATAACATTACTGCTCTATCTTGGCAGTGCCAAAACAGTAGCACAAGAGCAGGATCAACATGCAGGATCTTTGGCAAACGGTCAGACCAAAAAGGAACATACCTCGTGATGGGAACCATATCTGCAGTCGACGCCATCGTAGAAGGGATGACACCAGTCACCAACATGGATGATTCAATTCATGGGACCTTTTGGTGCAGTTCACATAAAATGAAGCAATGTCCCACGAGCTAGCAGCTTCTTCTTCTTCTTCTTTTAAGAAAAGGGCTCCAGCCCCAGTTCCATTTCCATTAGAAAATGAAACCCACACAGCTTTTTCATTAGTTGCAATAAAATTGAGCAACATCAAGGTTGGTTGAGAAGCTCCTGGAGAGTAGGCGGACCAGGACAGTTGCATCTCTAACGAAAAGAAGCAACTTATCTTAATGGGAAATTTAGCAGGACGCGAAAAAAGTGCCATTGATTAATATTACTAGAGGCATTACATTGAAAGCAACATTGGTTTAACGTGTCCTTACTTTTAATAGTGCGACTGCTACATTTTACAAGTGGCATTACATAAGAGCGGCTCGGGCAACAAACATCAGAAGAGAATATCTAGGTTGGTCCCATTTTTTGGGTATATAACCACCTTATACTGTGTGAGGCTAGCAAATCTAGTGATGGACTTACTCTGTTGACTTGTCCCCCAGTCCCCACTTTCTTTCCTTTTTCAACCAATAGATCGGGTTTATATTGAGTTTGTATTGCGTTCCCTTTATTTCCATATTAGACCTAGAGACCAGTTGGATAGCCAGTCTCTGCTACTTTTCGCCCCCATTATTTCCTCTTTCGACCAAGTCCTAGATTCAGGTAACAAATCTTCCCCCACCCCCACCCCACCCCCTTTATTCCTTGTTTGAACCAAGTACTACTAGATTCGAGTGCATGAACTAGTTTTACCTCTTAACAGTAAAAAATTAGGTGGTTTTCGAACAGCCGATCGATCCTATCTACACGAGGGGGCCTGAGAAATAGTAAAAGATACAAATGCAGCGACATCAGGAGCTCGGGAAGTAGAGCAAGGCCGTTTTAGAAGGAAGTTATACCTGAGGGTCGCTGGGATGTCGCTAGGTGCGTGGCGGGAGGCCGGATCTGCCCACACTACGGCAGCAAGGAAGAAGGGGTGGGAGGCCCTCCCTCACCAGCAATGCTTGAGAGAGAACGGCAAGGCACGCTGATCGGGACGCGTCGGTAGTGGGTAAGAGCCGTCGCCGAGGACGGCCACGTGAACGTTGCACCTTCTCACCTTCCCCGGCGGAGAGGATCCGGCTGGATCTGTGACCAGCGGTGAGTAGAGAGAGAGTGGGACGGCCACCACTGTCGTGTTTAGATCCAGCTAGATCTGTGACCAGTGGCTCGATCCTGCCTATATAGTGGAGTACTAGTTTTCTTTTGTCTACCGGCCGGAGCCGGCTTGACCTTGGCAATGGCTGTCGAGAAGTCTTCATGCACGTGCCCCGGAGGCGCAATTGTCGTCATTTTGATCTAAAGCACCGGATTATAACATAGAACACGAAAAAATGCCACATGACAAGAAATCATAACCTCGCTGCCCAAAGGATACAAGATGAATCCCGACGGACAAACTAGACAAGGATCAAAGCTCAAATTAAAGATAAACTCGTAGAAAAGGGGTCCGTCGATAGATGTCCTAATTAACATAGCCGGCTTGACCTAGATGGCAGCCGAGTAGTCTTCGTGCATGTGTGCTGGAGTCTGGTCACATGCATGGATGAACTGATCTTCCGTGTCTTGCAGGGATCGTCCAGGTACCAACGTGTGTACTACTTCTATTAACTCACCCGACTTACGGGGCCGGGGAGTGTGCCTATGGTCGGTTCTCAATTGCAGTCCCACATGTGTGTGCAAACGCAATATGACGCATGTTCCATTCGGAGAGCGACGTGCCAGACCGACCGACTGTCTAGGGTGCGACGCGAATGTGACGGGGGTGCTGTATACTCCGTACATGTGTACCACCGTTTTCTTGAGACTTTGCTCCATGGCGCAATCAATGGATACAAAATTAGTATACTGTACTATTTAAAAGTCGAGGGCAGGGCTTTCCCACGCGGTAGGCGGGGCAGTTCCGCCTAGTCGGTTCGACAGAGACGCAAGAAGATGAGGGAGTAGGACGCTGCAAACGTAGGGCTATGTGATTTGATAGTGAGTTACTGCTGGACAGGTGGGGCCCGGTGATTTGACTTGCCATTATCATTTTAACTGCGGCGCTACGACCGGCTTGAGTCTCCCGATTCCTGACCACCTCCATACAGGTGCCTCTCCCGATGCTCCGCCATGTAGAGGCTGGCTCTTGCTTGACAGCCCACTCCTCCACTTTTTCCTTGCCTCTTTCCCCCAGATATGGAAAAATGTCATGTAAAGCAGGCTTATAGCCCACTATTGTACTTGATCCTATAGGTGCTAAGCCTGCCACATAGGCATAAAGTCTGATGTGGCAAGTTAATTAAGAAGAGACAAACTAGTTTGGTGACCCCAGGAAGGAACGGTGATAAGCGCGTGTACCTAGATGAAGCAAACATAGCAACAAAAAGCTAAGCACCTATGCATTGGGGACTTGAGTTGCTAATCCATTTAATGCCCATAGCACCTCAACTAAGCACCATTTCATTGGAAGAGATCACTCCATGGCAAATGCAATAAATACTATGAAGAAAGAGTTAGAGAGAAGTAAACAAAAAATACTCTTATAGCCAACCTTATAGCTAACCTTGTTGTATGAGTGACTAAGTGATGACTATGTATGACATGCCAACATCAGATAGCCTAACGCAACGTGTTAAATCTTCAAGGGCGCGACCGCGCGAGCGAGGCGATGGTTGTTGTAGGCACGACCAAGATACGGGCTGCTGGCAGCCCTTGGATCTGAGATCGAACGGTCGCATGCTAAGTTGCTGAAAATTTGCAGAATAACCATCCAGGATAGGATATTCACCCATAGGTCTAGAATCACGCCATGCAACCGTTCGATCGCAGATCCAAGGGCTCTCAAAAGCCCGTATCATGGGAGAATGGAAAGCTTCGTATCACCTGTAATTTTCCCGACGCTTGACATGACATCGAAAGCCATTTAATTGGGCATCGAGTAGACATGACATCTAATTGGGCCCCCATAGTACTATGCATGAATCCATTTATCCACCAGGCAAGCCACTACCCTGCCATTCGCACGTGCCCCCCACTCAACATTTTTACAATCGATAAACCGCTCCTAGTCGTCCCGTCCTTTCACATTACGGTAGTTCCACTAATCCTAACCCTCCTCCCAAATCCGTGGCGTCCCAAATCTCCATGATCGGCGGTGAGTACAAGGTTAGAACCATCACCGGCGATGAGTTCGACGTCATCTACACCCGTTCTTCCGCAATGGTGAAAGAATGCCTTGCTCGCTTCAAACGCATGTTCGAAAACTCAAATGATGAGTGGCTTGCTGGGATAGATGTCGAGTACACCACAGTCCTGGGAAGCGAGAAGAAACTAAAGGAGGCAGAGAAGAAGAAGCCCGCCGTGATCCAGGCTTGCGTGCATGACTTATGGTTGGTCTACCACATATGCCATGCCGACGTTGAGTGCGAGGAATTTAAGAAGTTCCTCAAGGGCGGCCGAGTCAAATTTGTTACTGTAGACTTTAGGAACAACAAGGAAATCCTGGGTCGGATAGGCCTCGTTGTAGGCGACCCCTACGACCTCAAGATGGAAGGGCTGGTGCCCTCCCTTGATCAGCCTTCAATGCTGACCCTGGCAGGATCCATGGTTCATCCTTCGTACGGTAAACTAGAGAAACCTCCGTACACATTTCATCGTCATGCATGGCAGTGGAATGTACTAGATATGGACCACATCCACTACGCTTAAATGGATGGCTACCTTTGTTTCAATATCTACAAGGGTTGGATGAAGAGCAAGAGCCAAGTGTGCGGTTCAAGCAAAGAAGTATCACCCAAGAGGAAGAGGGACAAGGACGAAGTCGAGGACGTGGATGAGGACTCCGAGTAAGGTGGCAGTGTCGTTGCTCATGGTGGTTCTAATGCAGTGTCTACCGGATTAGTTTCTTAGTTTAATTTCTGGTATGCTTAGTTTTATTTGAGGGGTGTGCTGTGATGAGCCCCCAGCAGAACTATGTTAGGTTTCTTCTCGTTATATTTCGTACAATTCATCTTTTAGTCGTTATAGTACTACCACTCGTTTCTTGACATTATACACGTACAATATATATGGCCAACATCATATAGCCAGCAGTTTAGTTGTCAAAGAATTTCAGGGTGCTTAGTTTTGTCAAAGAATTCCAGGGTGCTTAGTTTTATTTGAGGGGTGTGTTGTGTTGGACACCATTAACTTCTCATTGTGAGAATTTTGGAATTATTCCGGGTTCGTTTGGCCTTTTTTATACATTAATTGAGTTTCTGGTCATTTAATGTGCATAATTCAAATTTGAACTACAAGCACATGCTCCCGTGCACCAAAGTTGACTGAAAAATCACATGTGTGTCCTCGAGTGAATTTCTAGGTCCCATGCAAGAAATGGGAATGAAATTAAAATATCTGGGCATTGTGGTTCGGCCGAGAACATTGAGAAGCTTGGTTTTAAAATTCTTGTAAATCCAAAACACGCCTGGAAATCATGAAACTTGGCATGGTGTCATGTCATGGTGCTACCATGTTGTGGTAAAAAAAATGCAGAATAGGAACAAGTTTTGATATAAGTTTCTTGCAAACCGGAGCTTCTCTCAAGAAGGCTTGTGGTTCTAAGAGGGAACGAGTCACCTTTGTGTGCATAATTCAAATTTTAAATACAAGCACATGCTCCAGTGCACCAAAGTTGGTTGAAAAATCACATGTGTGTCCTTGGGTAAATTTCTAGGTCTCATGCCAGAAATGGGAATGAAATTCATATATCTGGGCGTCATGGCTCGGCTGGAAACATTGAGAAACTTGGTTCTTTAATTCCTGTAAATCCGAAACACGCATGAAAATCATGAAACTTGGCTTGGTGCCATGACATGGCACCAACATGCTGTGGTAATTTTGTTGTCCGATTTGCGAAGGCACATACATTAACAATCAACAAAGTCATTTCGGAACAACTGATGTCACGTTACAATCGGAAAAACAAGTATTATTGAAACCGTGTGTCACGACCGGGTTTTCCGGGTAATAAATTTCCAGAAAAGACCGTCGTGCTCATCAGCCCCAGGATTACTGTTAGCTGATGAGGCTCCAACTTGATACAGAAATTCCAAGCAAAATACAAAATATGTAGTACAAGACCATTCTGGCCAGTGAGTACAACAAATGGTTACTAGTGGTTGATGGCGGAAGCGGTTTGTGGATCATCAGTGTCTATGGGACTCTAATTCCCACGGGAACAGCTGACCAGGTTAATTCCTATCTTCGCGAGGCTGCTATCTCCATTGAGTGGGTTCCGGGGCTAGCATCGCGTCGCTCCTCTCCGAGCAAGAAAATCTGGCCAAGACAATAGCCAGGGACAAGCCAGTGAGTACTTTGAATGTACTCGCAAACATTATGAACACAGGTATAATATAACCATGATGTGCTAAAAATATTATAAGCTCATGACGTCAGTCACAATGAAACTCAGATGCGTGCAAGCAAGTTATTTATAAAAATGCAATAACATGGTAGTATAAAAATTTATGAAACAAATAGCAAGTAATGCCACAGTCGGGCGTCTGAGCGACACCACATAAAGGGCTTTAAAAGAAATGCCACAGTCGGGCGTCTGAGCGACACCACATAAAGGGCTTTAAAAGAAATGCCACAGTCGGGCGTCTGAGCGACACCACATAAAGGGCTTTAAAAGAAATGCCACAGTCGGGCGTCTGAGCGACACCACATAAAGGGCTTTAAAAGAAATGCCACAGTCGGGCGTCTGAGCGACACCACATAAAGGGCTTTAAAAGAAATGTCACAGTCGGGCGTCTGTGCGACACCACATAAAGGGCTTTAAAAGAAATGCCACAGTCGGGCGTCTGTGCGACACCACATAAAGGGCTTTAAAAGAAATGCCACAGTCGGGCGTCTGAGCGACACCACATAAAGGGCTTTAAAAGAAATGCCACAGTCGGGCGTCTGTGCGACACCACATAAAGGGCTTTAAAAGAAATGCCACAGTCGGGCGTCTGAGCGACACCACATAAAGGGCTTTAAAAGAAATGCCACAGTCGAGCGTCTGAGCGACACCACATAAAGGGCTTTAAGAGAAATGCCACAGTCGGGCGTCTGTGCGACACCACAAAAAGGGCTTTAAAATAAACAATCATAGTGAATATCCCGGAGGTAGAACCATCCCAGAGATACTCGGTAATAACAATAATATCACGGGTTAGTGAACAATAATAATAATCATAGATATCACAAGTCACGAGTAGTAATTCCATTTCTGGTTAACCGTTTCACCTCCGAAGACCGACACTAAGACCGATACCTGACCCATCCCAGACTATAATCCTTAACCATGGACACGGCTATTCGAATAGGTTTAATATCTCTGCAGAGAGTGTACTCTTTACCCACGAGTAACGGATTCCTTTAGTCCATCGGACTAATTCCGTCTACGGTCTTTTAATTGAAACACACCTGACTTGCACACACCAGCTTTCACTCGTGTCTGGAATCACCCATGACACCTGTTAAGCAAAACTCCAAGTGGGGAGGCTACAACCTCGCGTAGCATGGGATCAAATTTCAATCGCGCGCTCTAAGGGGTGCCCCCCTCTCGGTCCCAACCGGATACACCCATGCCCCCGGACCAGGTGGCATGCCTACCGGCTACAACCGGTATCTTCCACCATGGCCTCTCTGTACGGTGTGTGCCAAGACAAGGGTTAACAACTTACTGAACCATACCCCACCTATGGTAGGGACCAGTGGCAGTACGAAAACAAGTATGGGGGTTACCGGAACAAGACTCGATCTATGGCCGACTCAGGAGGCTTATGAGTTCCCTGCATGACATGTATAACAAATATATTTCAATCGAAGAAATCACCACTCAATGTACCTTACCATGCCATACCGGACATAACCGTCCCGACGGGGACCAGCGACAAGCTCACGCCTACCCAAGGCCGAGGCTTTCCCGGATTCCTTTCCGGCATGCATGCAAGGCACATGAGGAGGATTACCATCACAATAATATTCATTTCCAACAGCAAGGAAATCACTGATATGCTTCCATGCAAATGATCATGTCACATGAAATAACAAGTCCTCCGAAGTAAGGAGGTGTTATAAACGTGTCAAAAAAAACACACCAAAAACATTATGCCAGGGTTCAGAATGCTTGCCTTCAATGTGTGGTAAGGCAGGGTGTACTTCAAAACTTTTGAAAGTATATCTCCTCTCTTCAAAAATCCTATTTAGAAATAAAAGAATTAACACAAAAAAACAGCACAAAAAGTTGTTCTAAATTTTTTTCAAATAAATCTTAAAATAAACTAGACAATATTTGAGAGAGGTAGGAAAAAGAATTAATTCATTTGGAGTTATATTTAAAAATATAAAGCCAGTCAGAGTTGTGGTTAAAAATCTGTTTTTTTTAAATAAAAAATAGAAAAGAAAACGTTTCAGACAAGAATACGTTTTCGGAGCGGAGGAAACGTACTTTGCGATTTCACGTCTTCACTTAAGTCACGTGGTGGCGGGGCTGGGTCACTGACAGTGGGTCCAGGGGGGCCACTAGTCATGTTTGACCAGTCGCCCTCCCTCCCCTTCCTCTGGCCGAACAGAGGCGGGAGCTCCGACGATGCTCGCCGGCGAATGGCGGCACCGTTCGGGAAACGGAGGCCATCTGCGGGTTCAGGGGATCGAGACGGTCACTCCGATGGTCGATACGGTCTCTGGGGTGGACGGAGCTGCCGGCGGCGAGCTTCACAGCGGATGGTGGTCGTCGGGCAAAGTGGTTTTTCTCCCGTAGTGAGTCTCGCTCGAAATCGAGCAAAGGGATGGATTCACGAGGTGGAGAGGAAGCTCCTGGTGAAGAGAGTGGGCAGGGGGAGGCTTTGGTGGCGCCGGAATGGTCGAGACAGCAGCGGCTGCTGGAGTTGCCGGAGACGAGGAAGACGGCCTCCTCGGGTCGATTGGCTGCCATGGGGGAACTGGAGGAGTGTACTGAGGCCGCCTGCGAACGGAACGTGCTCGGGGCCTCCTTAAATAGGCGCTCGGGGTCGGTTCCGACGGTGGCCGCGGATAAGGTCGCCGGCGACCGTCTTACTGTGCTGCAGAGCGACGTGGCGGTGGTTGGCTAGCTCCAGGGGCTAACAACGATCACTCCACTGTCGAAGGAGGCGAGCTGGCGCGCTGTGGTGGTTTGGGCGGCGCTGCTCATGGCGGTGGCGGGTGCGGCCGCGGGCGTGCCGCCAAGCCGCTTGCTGGCTACGCTGCAGGGGGCGCAGAGGCGGTCGTGGCTTCTAGCGTGACGTGGCGAGAGGGAGAGGATTCGGATGAGCTCGGGGAAACTTATCTAGGGGGGGTGAGTTGGCTCGGGCGCGAGCACGTGCAAAACGCGCGCTCTGCTCGCGCTCTGGGCGTGCACGGCACTCGTTCGACGAAATGCCAGGGCGAGCCAAGTTGCTAGGAAGCTAATGCAAATCCACAAGCCTAGGTTAGAGACCTATAGAAGGCTACTAGACAACTTGGTTTGGACAGATGGGAAAGTTCACAACACAAACTTACAATCATGCCAAATCTGTCCATGCCCACAGGGTGTTTGATAAAATGCCAGAGGCATCTAGGCAGGTCTTGGTGGGGCAAATTCTTCCAGATCAGTGTCTGTTTGGAGGCACAAGAGGTTGGTGAGGTTAGTTAGTGAAAAGCATAAACTTGCTAGTGCAAGTTTTGCAGAACTTCATATCTGGACAGGAGATAAATGGCATTATTTCATGAACCAAAAATGTGCCAATGGTTGCATGCTCCTGGACTTAGGAGTTTAACATGGAGGACTACAAGTAGGAAGAGGAATCATGGATAAAGGAGCAACTAAAAATGTGGTTGCTGTACAAACCATCAAGTTGGTCCAGAATGGAAATGAGGTTGATTCACTCAAATTTTCCAAAGAACATAAATAGGTTTTTGCACAAAGTGAAATAATATGCTCCTACTGACCTCCCCTAATTTTGGTAGAAGTTTTAAAGAAATATATAAAAGGGTTGTAGTGCAAAATGCACTCTGGACCAGAGAAGAAAAACTGAGTGTAGGGCTCAAAATATTTCATGAATGAAATATATTTTTGCATAAAAGTGATTTAAAAACATCACATGACATCTCCAAATTTTTGTGGAAATTTTAAGTGAATCTATCAAATGGTTGTAGTTCAAATATGGCCATATAACCTTGAAAAACTATTTTCAAGAAGGTAAAGATCAAGAAATTAAATTAGTTAATTAGTTATACTGATAAAAGGAAAGTTTTTCTTGAGAGGTTAAATAAGTCCAATAACATATTTGAAAAGTTTTCTCTTTGGGAAAAACTCATCATAATAGGGAAGGAAATGATTTAAAAAAATCAAAATGGAGCTCAGAAATCCAAAGTTTTAATTCCTAGCAAAATTTTAATTTAAAAAAAAAACAAGGCCAAATTTTTGGGGTGTCACAATACTATCCCCCTTAAGAAAAATCTCGTCCTTGAGATTTGCTAAGAGCCGTTGTGAAAAATAAATACTCCATATGCATTCGAGCGGTTGTGAGACTGCTGCCGTGGTGCTGTGTGAAATTAATTAATCCGCGTCGTGAAGTGGCAGGTGTAGCAATTCAGGAAAAGAAGTCTCACTCCAGGATTTTGCGAGGGAAAAACAGTTAATATTTAGGAGCATAATCCACAACAAAAACTACACACATTAGTAGAAGCCAAATAATTGACTCGTCGTACAAACTCAGGGTATCACGCATAAGTCACACACATAAATAAATGTTGCAAGGAACAAATACAATAGCGACGTCTAAAATGAAAATGGTAACTGGGTGGGGTCCTGATAAAATGTCTCTGGTAAAGGGATACACTCCTCTTCTATCGGAGGAAGTGGATTGACCAGTCGATGTATGCGTCTCTCCGGGTCGGGTCTCAGTGGTCTGCCGATGGCAATCTGAGGATTTAAATCTGCGAGGGTCTGAAGATAATCCATCACTCGCTGGTTCAAATGCTCTTGAGCAATGATGTACTGGATAAGGTTGGCCAGAACTGGGTCTCTCTCAATACGTCCACCGGGAAAAGATGTTACTTCTCCGGGTGCTGCACGACTCGGAAAGTAATAATATCCTCGTTCGCGGGCATAGGGTACTGCGGATCGAAGACGAGCAATCGCTTCTTTCGCAGCAGCTTCTATGGCCAGGTGTGGGGTTGGCATAGATTTCCCCACGAAGGAAACTTCTATTGGATCTTGGTTGGGGTCTACAGGAGGGATGTGTACTGCTGCCCAATATTCCGAGGTGGATGGGGTGATCCTCGATTTGAACAGCTCGTACTGAGGTGGCTGGGTAGAACCCATGGTACTGCGGGTAAAATCCCACAATATTTTGACAAAGCTACCTGGGGTTGCATCTGGGGTTCTCAGATGAATGTTGGGGCTCGGCATGACAGGAAAAAGCGTGAGTGTTGTGCACAAAGTGAGGGTTGTTGGGTAAGGTCACAAGGTGGTCTTTATATAGCAATGGAGCCGGGTCGTTTTACCGTGGTGAAAGGTAATAAATTTGCCAGCTTAGCTCCAAAGGTCAGGTCAGTGTCGGAGATACACATATCTCATAAAGAGACGCGTTACTGTGGTTGTCGTCGGGTTGGTTTTGGTAGTTGTGCCCGAAAAATATGCAGCTATGCGCTGACCAAAAATGCAAGGCTACTATTAAAGCAGAGGCACAAAGACAGGCTGTGTTAAAATACGCGGTCGCATGATTACAAGCGAGGATACATTGAAACTTGGTGCTACTCATACGGCTTAGTCTACCTCGTTCATGTCTAAATGGGCGTGCCTGGTGGATGTCGAGGCTTCTCCACGTGTCTCACTGCCGGGATTAGTCGGAGATGGCGGGGGAGCTGCAGGGTCGGGGTAGTGATGATGACCATCGCGGGGATTGTTGGCCACAACTCCGTTGGAGTGTGCTCCCAAAATGCGACGAAGCACCTCTGGGGTTATCGCAGCACCTTGGCCGATGGCTGGGGCAGATCTTGGGGTCTCGATCGGTTGTCCAAACAGCACGACTGGGTTGTCGGCGTTGGGCTCGTTTTCTCCTCTCACCGGGGCTCGACGAACCAGCTTTCCACGAGCTGCAATTAAATCAATAGTGATCTGGTCGAACAGTGCCTCTAGTGCACTTACATAGCACACTAGGTGCAACAATGCGGGGTCCGTCTCGTGATCTCCGTTGGCAACTTGGGGTGGTCTACCATACCCTTCACGTCTGGGGTAGTAGTGGAACGAGCGACAGTTAACTCTGGGCGACAAGTGCCTGAGATGAACTATAGCCTCTCGAGCGGCTAGCTGGATGGCTTGTGGCTCAAAGGAAGTTGTCCTTCCAGTGAACCTGTAGGGGCGCTCGGGTGCTAGTCCCCTACCGTAGATGTGCACAGTGGCCCAGAATTGACGGTCTTCTCCGCTCATGGGTCCTTGATACACAACATATTCTGGTGGCTCCTCTAACGCGTAGGCACGACGGGTGAGGTTTGCGAGGATGGTCACAAAACCTCCAAGGTTGGTTGCTGTGGTTTCGTTGTGCACTATAGGTCCAGGCATTGTGGCTCGGTTTGGGGTAGCGGCTGTGCTGTGCTGGGTTGAGGCTAGCGTGCCCTTTTGTAAGAAAAAGGGGACGGAGTCTTCCTTTGCACGCTTGCGAGAAAGGACTATTTAGGGGCCAGTCACTAGCGTATGAGTGATAGGTTAGGTTGATAGGTTGGGCACCGACTGCCAAAAAGGTGTTGGGTCACTGTGTGGCTATCTTGCACGAGAAGCTTGGCTGGGGTTTGGCTAAGGTCTAGTGGGTTGGTTTGCCTAAGTTTATTGACCTGGCTAAGATAGGATTAGCCAATGGTCAGCCTGGCTCTGATACCAAGTCTGTCACGACCGGGTTTTCCGGGTAATAAATTTCCAGAAAAGACCGTCGTGCTCATCAGCCCCAGGATTACTGTTAGCTGATGAGGCTCCAACTTGATACAGAAATTCCAAGCAAAATACAAAATATGTAGTACAAGACCATTCTGGCCAGTGAGTACAACAAATGGTTACTAGTGGTTGATGGCGGAAGCGGTTTGTGGATCATCAGTGTCTATGGGACTCCAATTCCCACGGGAACAGCTGACCAGGTTAATTCCTATCTTCGCGAGGCTGCTATCTCCATTGAGTGGGTTCCGGGGCTAGCATCGCGTTGCTCCTCTCCGAGCAAGAAAATCTGGCCAAAACAATAGCCAGGGACAAGCCAATGAGTACTTTGAATGTACTCGCAAACATTATGAACACAGGTATAATATAACCATGATGTGCTAAAAATATTATAAGCTCATGACGTCAGTCACAATGAAACTCCGATGCGTGCAAGCAAGTTATTTATAAAAATGCAATAACATGGTAGTACAAAAATTTATGAAACAAATAGCAAGTAATGCCACAGTCGGGCGTCTGAGCGACACCACATAAAGGGCTTTAAAAGAAATGCCACAGTCGGGCGTCTGAGCGACACCACATAAAGGGCTTTAAAAGAAATGCCACAGTCGGGCGTCTGAGCGACACCACATAAAGGGCTTTAAAAGAAATGCCACAGTCGGGCGTCTGAGCGACACCACATAAAGGGCTTTAAAAGAAATGCCACAGTCGGGCGTCTGAGCGACACCACATAAAGGGCTTTAAAAGAAATGCCACAGTCGGGCGTCTGTGCGACACCACATAAAGGGCTTTAAAAGAAATGCCACAGTCGGGCGTCTGTGCGACACCACATAAAGGGCTTTAAAAGAAATGCCACAGTCGGGCGTCTGAGCGACACCACATAAAGGGCTTTAAAAGAAATGCCACAGTCGGGCGTCTGTGCGACACCACATAAAGGGCTTTAAAAGAAATGCCACAGTCGGGCGTCTGAGCGACACCACATAAAGGGCTTTAAAAGAAATGCCACAGTCGGGCGTCTGAGCGACACCACATAAAGGGCTTTAAGAGAAATGCCACAGTCGGGCGTCTGTGCGACACCACAAAAAGGGCTTTAAAATAAACAATCATAGTGAATATCCCGGAGGTAGAACCATCCCAGAGATACTCGGTAATAACAATAATATCACGGGTTAGTGAACAATAATAATAATCATAGATATCACAAGTCACGAGTAGTAATTCCATTTCTGGTTAACCGTTTCACCTCCGAAGACCGACACTAAGACCGATACCTGACCCATCCCAGACTGTAATCCTTAACCATGGACACGGCTATTCGAATAGGTTTAATATCTCTGCAGAGAGTGTACTCTTTACCCACGAGTAACGGATTCCTTTAGTCCATCGGACTAATTCCGTCTACGGTCTTTTAATTGAAACACACCTGACTTGCACACACCAGCTTTCACTCGTGTCTGGAATCACCCATGACACCTGTTAAGCAAAACTCCAAGTGGGGAGGCTACAACCTCGCGTAGCATGGGATCAAATTTCTATCGCGCGCTCTAAGGGGTGCCCCCCTCTCGGTCCCAACCGGATACACCCATGCCCCCGGACCAGGTGGCATGCCTACCGGCTACAACCGGTATCTTCCACCATGGCCTCTCTGTACGGTGTGTGCCAAGACAAGGGTTAACAACTTACTGAACCATACCCCACCTATGGTAGGGACCAGTGGCAGTACGAAAACAAGTATGGGGGTTACCGGAAGAAGACTCGATCTATGGCCGACTCAGGAGGCTTATGAGTTCCCTGCATGACATGTATAACAAATATATTTCAACCGAAGAAATCACCACTCAATGTACCTTACCATGCCATACCGGACATAACCGTCCCGACGGGGACCGGCGACAAGCTCACGCCTACCCAAGGCCGAGGCTTTCCCGTATTCCTTTCCGGCATGCATGCAAGGCACATGAGGAGGATTACCATCACAATAATATTCATTTCCAACAGCAAGGAAATCACTGATATGCTTCCATGCAAATGATCATGTCACATGAAATAACAAGTCCTCCGAAGTAAGGTGGTGTTATAAAGTGTCAAAAAAAACACACCAAAAACATTATGCCAGGGTTCAGAATGCTTGCCTTCAATGTGTGGTAAGGCAGGGTGTACTTCAAAACTTTTGAAAGTATATCTCCTCTCTTCAAAAATCCTATTTAGAAATAAAAGAATTAACACAAAAAAACAGCACAAAAAGTTGTTCTAAAATTTTTTCAAATAAATCTTAAAATAAACTAGACAATATTTGAGAGAGGTAGGAAAAAGAATTAATTCATTTGGAGTTATATTTAAAAAGATAAAGCCAGTCAAAGTTGTGGTCAAAAATCTGTTTTTTAAAATAAAAAATAGAAAAGAAAACGTTTCAGACAAGAATACGTTTTCGGAGCGGAGGAAACGTACTTTGCGATTTCACGTCTTCACTTAAGTCACGTGGTGGCGGGGCTGGGTCACTGACAGTGGGTCCAGGGGGCCCACTAGTCATGTTTGACCAGTCGCCCTCCCTCCCCTTCCTCTGGCCGAACAGAGGCGGGAGCTCCGACGATGCTCGCCGGTGAATGGCGGCACCGTTCGGGAAACGGAGGCCATCTGCGGGTTTAGGGGATCGAGACGGTCACTCCGATGGTCGATACGGTCTCTGGGGTGGACGGAGCTGCCGGCGGCGAGCTTCACAGCGGACGGTGGTCGTCGGGCAAAGTGGTTTTTCTCCCGTAGTGAGTCTCGCTCGAAATCGAGCAAAGGGATGGATTCACGAGGTGGAGAGGAAGCTCCTGGTGAAGAGAGTGGGCAGGGGGAGGCTTTGGTGGCGCCGGAATGGTCGAGACAGCAGCGGCGGCTGGAGTTGCCGGAGACGAGGAAGACGGCCTCCTCGGGTCGATTGGCTGCCATGGGGGAACTAGAGGAGTGTACTGAGGCCGCCTGCGAACGGAACGTGCTCGGGGCCTCCTTAAATAGGCGCTCGGGGTCGGTTCTGACGGTGGCCGCGGATAAGGTCGCCGGCGACCGTCTTACTGTGCTGCAGAGCGATGTGGCGGTGGTTGGCTAGCTCCAGGGGCTAACGACGATCACTCCACTGTCGAAGGAGGCGAGCTGGCGCGCTGTGGTGGTTTGGGCGGCGCTGCTCATGGCGGTGGCGGGTGCGGCCGCGGGCGTGCCGCCAAGCCGCTTGCTGGCTACGCTGCAGGGGGCACAGAGGCGGTCGTGGCTTCTAGCGTGACGTGGCGAGAGGGAGAGGATTCGGATGAGCTCGGGGAAACTTATCCAGGGGGGGTGAGTTGGCTCGGGCGCGAGCACGTGCAAAACGCGCGCTCTGCTCGCGCTCTGGGCGTGCACGGCACTCGTTCGACGAAATGCCAGGGTGAGCCAAGTTGCTAGGAAGCTAATGCAAATCCACAAGCCTAGGTTAGAGACCTATAGAAGGCTACTAGACAACTTGGTTTGGACAGATGGGAAAGTTCACAACACAAACTTACAATCATGCCAAATCTGTCCATGCCCACAGGGTGTTTGATAAAATGCCAGAGGCATCTAGGCAGGTCTTGGAGGGGCAAATTCTTCCAGATCAGTGTCTCTTTGGAGGCACAAGAGGTTGGTGAGGTTAGTTAGTGAAAAGCATAAACTTGCTAGTGCAAGTTTTGCAGAACTTCATATCTGGACAGGAGATAAATGGCATTATTTCATGAACCAAAAAGGTGCCAATGGTTGCATGCTCCTGGACTTAGGAGTTTAACATGGAGGACTACAAGTAGGAAGAGGAATCATGGATAAAGGAGCAACTAAAAATGTGGTTGCTGTACAAACCATCAAGTTGGTCCAGAATGGAAATGAGGTTGATTCACTCAAATTTTCCAAATAACATAAATAGGTTTTTGCACAAAGTGAAATAATATGCTCCTACTGACCTCCCCTAAATTTGGTAGAAGTTTTAAAGAAATATATAAAAGGGTTGTAGTGCAAAATGCACTCTGGACCAGAGAAGAAAAACTGAGTGTAGGGCTCAAAATATTTCATGAATGAAATATATTTTTGCATAAAAGTGATTTAAAAACATCACATGACATCTCCAAATTTTTGTGGAAATTTTAAGTGAATCTATCAAATGGTTGTAGTTCAAATATGGCCATATAACCTTGAAAAACTATTTTCAAGAAGGTAAAGATCAAGAAATTAAATTAGTTAATTAGTTATACTGATAAAAGGAAAGTTTTTCTTGAGAGGTTAAATAATTCCAATAACATATTTGAAAAGTTTTCTCTTTGGGAAAAACTCATCATAACAGGGAAGGAAATGATTTTAAAAAAAATCAAAATGGAGCTCAGAAATCCAAAGTTTTAATTCCTAGCAAAATTTTAATTTAAAAAAAACAAGGCCAAATTTTTGGGGTGTCACACCGTGGGCGTTCTATTTACCATTTACGTGCCACCACGTGTCCCCTTTTTATTAGCTAGGAGGCACCATGCAGGGTAGCTATTTGAGTACGGGAGGCGTGCGATCAGACCCCTGCGCGTGCTTATCAAGAGGAGAGCCCTTTGACCTCCATCTGTCGTCCACCTCTCTCCCAAGGTACCATTAATAGCACCTGATACGTCTCTGTCGTATCTATAATTTTTGATTGTTCCATGCTAATATTCTACAACCTTCATATACTTTTGGCAACTTTTTGTACTATTTTTGGGACTAACATATTGATCCAGTGCCCAGTGCCAGTTCTTGTTTGTCGCATGTTTTTTGTTTCACAGAATATCCATATCAAGCAGAGTCCAAACAGGATAAAAACCGACGGAGATTTTTTTTGGAATATATATGATTTTTGGGAAGAAAAATCCACGTGAGACGGTGCCCGAGGTGGCCATGAGGCAGGGGGCGGCCTGCCCCCCTGGGCGTGCCCCTGACCCTCATGGCCCACCCGTAAGGCGGTTGATGCCCTTCTTTCGCCGCAAGAAAGCTAATATCCGGATAGAGATCGTGTTAAAATTTCATCCCAATCGGAGTTAGGGATCTCCGGGAATATAAGAAATGGTGAAAGGGAAAAATCTGGGAAGGCAAAAACAGAGAGAGACAGAGAGACATATCCAATCTCGGAGGGGCTCTCGCCCCTCCCATGCCATGGAGGCCAAGGACCAGAGGGGAAACCCTTCTCCCATCTAGGGAGGAGGTCAAGGAAGAAGAAGGCGAAGGGGCCCCCTCTCCCCTTCTCTTTCGGTGGCGCCGGAACGCTGCTGTGGCCATCATCATCATCACCGCAATCTACTCCAACACCTCCGCCATCTTCACCAACATCTCCATCACCTTCCCCCTCTATCTACAGCGGTTCACTCTCCCGCAACCCGCTGTACCCTCTACTTGAACATGGTGCTTTATGCTTCATATTATTATCCAATGATGTGTTGCCATCCTATGATGTCTGAGTAGATTTTCGTTGTCCTATCGGTGGTTGATGAATTGCTATGATTGATTTAATTTTCTTGTGGTTATGTTGTTGTCCTTTGGTGCCCATCATATGATTGTGCGCGTGGATCACACCCTAGGGTTAGTTGTATGTTGATAGGACTATGTATTGGAGGGCAAGAGTGACAGAAGCTTCAACCTAGCATAGAAATTGATGCATACGGGATTGAAGGGGGACCAATATCTCTTAATGCTATGGTTGGGTTTTACCTTAATGAACGTTAGTAGTTACGGATGCTTGCTAATAGTTCCAATCATAAGTGCATAGAATTCCAAGTCAGGAATGACATGCTAGCAGTGGCCTCTCCCACATAATACTTGCTATCGGTCTAGTAAAGTAGTCAATTGCTTAGGGGCAATTTCACAACTCCTACCACCACTTTTCCACACTCGCTATATTTACTTTATTGCTTCTTTCCTTAAACAGCCCCTACTTTCTGTTTATGTAATCTTTATTATCTTGCAAATCTATCCAACAACACCTACAAAGTACTTCTAGTTTAATACTTGTTCTAGGTAAAGCGAATGTCAAGCGTGCATAGAGTTGTATTGGTGGTTGATAGAACTTGAGGGAATATTTGTTCTACCTTTAGCTCCTCGTTGGGTTCGACACTCTTACTTATCGAAAACTGTTGCGATCCCTATACTTGTGGGTTATCAAGACCTTTTTCTGGCGCCGTTGTCGGGGAGCAATAGCGTGGGGTGAATATTCTCGTGTGTGCTTGTTTGCTTTATCACTAAGTACTTTTTATTTGTTGTTCTTAGTTGTTTTCTATCTTTAGTTATGGGTAGGAAATGCAAAATACCAAAAAAATAGTTTTACCTACTAAACCAATGGTTGAAGAACCACTCAAAATCTATCACACTGCTGAATCTTATTACTTGGATCATCTTCGATCCCTATGTGCTCGTGCTGAAACCCCAACTAGCTTAGTTGAGGGCAAATCTTTAGATGAGCATGCTTGTTATGTGCGACACCGAATATCTGAAAAAGGGAAAATTTTAATGGGTCAAATACATCATTTGCAATACTATGCTTGGAATTTATGCGAAATATATGATATTACTTGTTGTTCTGAAAACCCTAAGAAACACCTTCCCTATCAATGTGAGTTTAGTGATAATGGAATCGTATCTTCGTATGCTACGGGTGTTTATAGTTACTATGATGTTCAACAAATTGAAGAATTTGTTGCTTTTAAGGGTGCTTATGAAATTGCTTCTTTGATTGAAACGTATGATGCTACTCTTTAAAAATCTGAAAATTTTGACATACTTAAATATTGCTATGATAATTATGCTTCTAATGCCTATGTTGAACCATATATTGAGGACTACCCCGCTGTCCAAGAAGAGACTAATATTTTGCAGGAGTCAATGGAAGAAGAAATTGATGAAACTGTGAGCTCATTGGATGAAAAAGATGAGGAGGAGAGCGAAAAACAAAAGGAGGAAGAGCGCATTAGCTACTCGTGCCCACCTTCTAATGAGAGCAACTCTTTAACTCATACATTGTTTAATTTCCCTTCGTGCTTACCGAAGGATGATTGCTATGATGATTGTTATGATCCCGTTGATTCTCTTGAAATATCCCTTTTTGATGATGCTTGCTATGCTTGTGGCCAAGATGCCAATATGAATTATGCTTATGGAGATGAACTTGCTATAGTTCCTTATGTTAAACATGAAATTGTTGCTATTGCACCCACACATGATAGTCCTATTATCTTTTTGAATTCTCCAAACTACACTATATCGGATAAGTTTGTGCTTATTAAGGATTATATTGATGGGTTGCCTTTTACCGTTGCACATGATGATTTTGATGAATATAATATGCATGTGCTTGCTGCTCCTACTTGCAATTATTATGAGAGAGGAACTATATCTCCAACTCTCTGCGTTTCCCACACGATAAAATTGCAAGAAACTGTTTATACTATGCATTGGCCTTTACATTGTGTGCATGAATTTTTCTTTTATGACATGCCGATGCATAGGAAGAGAGTTAGACTTCGTTGTTGGATGATATTTGTTACTTTGTGCTCACTACTAAATTACAAATCATTGTTAATTAAAATTGGCTTTGATATACCTTGGGATCCGGGTGGATTCATTACTTGAGCACTATATGCCTAGCTTAATGGCTTTAAAGAAAGCGCTGCCAAGGAGACAACCCAGAAGTTTTAGAGAGTCATTTATTTCTGTTGAGTGCTTTTATATAGGTTAAAAACAACAAAAAATAAAGAGGGGAACCAAAACTTTTTCAAAAAGGAGAGCGAAAGTGAGAAAGACAAGCATTGTTGAAGTGGGAGCTAGCCTTGAACTTTGTTCATGCTCATGGAAACTTTGTGAATCTTGATTATAGAAACTTTTCAACAAAAAAAATTATCCCCTTGTACATTTCCATTGTATTATAAAAATAATGTGCCAAGGTTTGCCTTTAGGATGTTTACATTTGCTTGATGGTTTGTACGGTGCAGGACAGAAACTTTGGCTGTAGTGCGCGATTTTAAATTTCTAGCTGGAACGTGAAATGGTTCTGATTCTTTTTGCACTGTCTTCCTATACAAATTTTTTATTTTTCCTAATTTCGGTAGAATTTTTCAAGTATCAGAATTATGGTGAATGTTCAGATTGCTACGGACTCTTCTGTTTTAGACAGATTCTGTTTTTGATGCATAGTTTGCTTGTTTTGATGAAACTATCAATTCATATCAGTGGATTAAGCCATGAAAAAGTTATATTACAGTAGAAACAATGCAAAAACAAAATATGAATTGGTTTGCAACAGTACTTAGAGTAGTGATTTGCTTTATTATACTAACGGATCTTACCGAGTTTTCTGTTGAAGTTTTGTGTGGATGAAGTGTTCGATGATCGAGAAGGTCTCGATGTGAGAAGAAGGAAGAGAGGGAAGAGCTCAAGCTTGGGGATGCCCGAGGCACCCCAAGTAAATATTCAAGGAGACTCAAGTGTCTAAGCTTGGGGATGTCCCGGAAGGCATCCCCTCTTTCTTCAACAAGTATCGGTATGTTTTTGGATTCATTTCGTTCATGCGATATGTGCAATCTTGGAGCGTCTTTTGCATTTAGTTTTCATTTTTATTTTATGAGCCATGCTGGTATGATATAGGCCTTGGTTTATTTATAGAATTCTCTTTGCACTTCACTTATATCTTTTGAGTATGGCTTTATAGAATGCTTCATGTTCTTCACTTATATCATTTGATGTTTGGATTGCCTGTTTCTCTTCACATAGAAAACCGCCATTTGTAGAATGCTCTTCTGCTTCACTTATATTTGTTAGAGTGTGGGCATATCTTTTGTAGAAAGAACTAAACTCTCTTGCTTCACTTATATCTATTTAGAGAGATGATAGTAACTGGTCATTCACATGGTTAGTCATAAAATCCTACATAGAACTTGTAGATCAGTGAATATGATATGTTTGATTTCTTGCAATAGTTTTGTGATATAAAGATGGTGATATTAGAGTCATTCTAGTGGGTAGTTTTGGATTGTAGAAATACTTGTGTTGAAGTCTGTGATTCCCATAACATGCACGTATGGTGAACCGTTATGTGATGAAGTCGGAGCATGATTTATTTATTGATTGTCTTCCTTATGAGTGGCGGTCGGGGACGAGCGATGGTCTTTTCCTACCAATCTATCCCCCTAGGAACATGCGCGTAGTACTTTGTTTCGATAGCTAATAGACTTTTGCAATAAGTATGTGAGTTCTTTATGACTAATGTTGAGTCCATGGATTATACGCACTCTCACCCTTCCACCATTGCTAGCCTCTCTAGTACCGCGCAACTTTCGCCGGTACCATAAACCCACCATATACCTACCTATCATGACATTTCCATAGCCATTCTGAGATATATTTCCATGCAACTTCAATCGTCATCATATACATGACTTGAGCATCATTGTCATATTGCTTTGCATGATCGTAAGATAGCTAGCATGATGTTTTCATGGCTTGTCCGTTTTTATGTCATTGCTACGCTAGATCATTGCACATCCCGGTACACCGCCGAAGGCATTCATATAGAGTCATATCTTTGTTCTAGTATCGAGTTGTAATATCGAGTTGTAAGTAATAAAAGTGTGATGATCATCATTATTAGAGCATTGCCCCAGTGAGGAAAGGATGATGGAGACTATGATTCCCCCACAAGTCGGGATGAGACTCCGGACTTTAAAAATAAATAAAAGAGGCCAAAGAAGCCCAAATAAAAAAAGAGGCCAAAGAAGCCCACCAAAAAAACAAAACAAAAAAAACAAAAAAAGCAGAGAAAAAGAGAGAAGGGGCAATGTTACTATCCTTTTACCACACATGTGCTTCAAAGTAGCACCATGTTCTTCATATAGAAAGTCTCTTGAGTTATCTCTTTCATATACTGGTGGGAATTTTCATTATAGAACTTGGCTTGTATATTCCGATGATGGGCTTCCTCAAATGCCCGAGGTTTTCATGAGCAAGCAAGTTGGATGCACACCCACTTAGTTTCAGTTGGAGCTTTCATACACTTATAGCTCTAGTGCATCTGTTGCATGGCAATCCCTACTCACTCACATTGATATCTATTGATGGGCATCTCCATAGCCCGTTGATACGCCTAGTTGATGTGAGACTATCTTCTCCTTTTTGTCTTCTCCACAACCACCATTCTATTCCACCTATAGTGCTATGTCCATGGATCACGCTCATGTAATGCGTGAAAGTTGAAAAGGTTTGAGAACATCAAAAGTATGAAACAATTGCTTGGCTTGTCATCGGGGTTGTGCTAATGGGATCAACGGTAGGGTGCGTCGACTGCAAATTTAAATTTCCTACGCGCAGAACATGCTACGGGAGATGGATCGCAGTTTGTTACCACTAGATGCACAGTGCCGTGCAGCGGAAGAAGATTTGGGGCAGCGCGTCCGTGTGGATCATCTCCTCCTCGTCCGATCTCCCTTGTACAACTGGTGGTCGGTTCCCACGTACAGGTTCGCCGGAGCGGCACAAGTGCACCTCCTCTAACGGTATCCGCGCGTGCAGGAGGAACGTCGTGCGGCGGACTGCTAGGTCCGATCACACAACCTGCGGCGAGTGGAGGTGTCTATTCGCAACACATGCAAACCCTAGTGACAACGCCAAAGCGATCAGCCCAAGAGTGTGCCGCACCTCCACTATATATATAGGCGTCCATCACGGGCTCAACACTTGGGCCTCGCACTGACCCTATGCCCATAAGTCTACTTGGCAACAATCCAAATACAGTTCGGATCACATCCGACCAGTGTCCTCGGATCCGACCTCGTAGGTTCCTTCCCTTAAGCGCGAGACCCCTTAGGTTCAAGTTGGCTTGGTCGCAGGTCGGATCACCTCCGAACTGCACGGTTGGTAGAGGCCTCTAGCAAGGCATGCCGAACACCAAGCAGACTATGAAGCTGGTTAGCGAACCTGTACATCACACTTCCATTCCTTTTGCCACACGATATATGTTGTTGAGCTCAAGTCGAGTCTGTCATCCTTGTGCTAGCCTGACCTCTTTCTTGTTCTAGTGATGCTGACCACAAACCGGATTATATCATAATCCTTGTCGCATGGCCATGCTTGTCCTGGTCGGATCACACGAGGGCCCCAGAGTATATCTCTCCTGATCGGAGGGGCAAATCCCATCTTGCTCGACCACGTCTCGCAGCATGGTTCTGGACAAACCCGAAACCTACCTTTATAACTACCCAGTTACGGAGTAGCGTTTGGTCGGCCCAAAGGAAGTCTGTCACCATCCCGAGTACATGCATCAGCTCAGGTCTTAGAACATAGAACATATGTTGTACTAGAGACTCACAGATGACATATCTCTGTGTCTCATAGTTGGGTCTGTCCGACTTGGACCTTATCTCGACGCGGATTCGACGTAACTTCCAAGTCCATATTATCTGGTTAGCATCCAATGCTCCATGGCTAGTGAGACCAAGCCATCGACCGTGTCATATGCTAGTCTAGTTGGCTGCACGTCCACACAGCCCTTTCAACTAGGGATCTTTTAGGACAGTCATCATACAATCCATAGTCCCACAAACAAGTCACGTACTTGCTGATACACATCATTGATAATGTCCAAGGACTATCTTTATTCATAAACACATAGGAAATATCATCATACATGATTGCCTCTAGGGCATATCTCCAACATGTGCATGATGTGAATATTTTGTGTGGTGAAGATGGAGCATAGCCAGAAAATATGATTTTGTAGGGATAACTTTCTTTGGCCATGTTATTTTGAAAAGACATGATTGCTTTATTAGTAGGCTTGAAGTATTATTGTTTTTATGTCAAATGATAGACTATTGCTTTGAATCACTCGTATCTTAATATTCATGCCATGATTAGATTACATGATCAAGATTATGCTAGGTAGCATTCCACAACAAAAATTATCTTTTTTATCATTTACTACTCATGGACGAGCAGGAATTAAGCTTGGGGATGCTGATACGTCTCCGGCGTATCTATAATTTTTGATTGTTCCATGCCAATATTCTACAACTTTCATATACTTTTGGCAACTTTTTATATTATTTTTGGGACTAACATATTGATCCAGTGCCAGTTCCTGTTTGTTGCATGTTTTTTGTTTCGTAGAATATCCATATCAAACGGAGTCCAAACGGGATAAAAACTGACGGAGATTTTTTTGGAATATATATGATTTTTGGGAAGAAAAATCCATGTGAGACGGTGCCCGAGGTGGCCACGAGGCGGGGGGGTGCGCTTGCCCCCCTGGGTGCGCCCCTGACCCTCGTGGGCCACCCGTAAGGCGGTTGATGCCCTTCTTTCGCCTCAAGAAAGCTAATATCCGGATAGAGATCGTGTTAAAATTTCAGCCCAGTCGGAGTTACGAATCTCCAAGAATATAAGAAACGGTGAAAGGGAAGAATCTGGGAAGGCAGAAACAGAGAGAGACAGATCCAATATCGGAGGGGCACTCGCCCCTCCCATGCCATGGAGGCCAAGGACCAGAGGGGAAACCAAGGAAGAAGAAGACGAAGGGCCCCCCTCTCCCCTTCTCTTCCGGTGGCGCTGGAACGCTGTCGTGGCCATCATCATCATCACCACGATCTACTCCAACACCTCCGCCATCTTCACCAACATCTCCATCACCTCCCCCCCCCCCCCTCTATCTACAGCGATCCATTCTCCCGCAACCCGCTGTACCCTCTACTTGAACATGGTGCTTTATGCTTCATATTATTATCCAATGATGTGTTGCCATCCTATGATGTCTGAGTAGATTTTCTTTGTCCTATCGGTGGTTGATGAATTGCTATGATTGATTTAATTTGCTTGTGGTTATGTTGTTGTCCTTTGGTGCCCATCATATGATTGCGCGCGTCGATCACACCCTAGGGTTAGTTGTATGTTGATAGGACTATGTATTGGAGGGCAAGAGTGATAGAAGCTTCAACCTAGCATAGAAATTGATGCATACGGGATTGAAGGGGGACCAATATATCTTAATGCTATGGTTGGGTTTTACCTTAATGAACGTTAGTAGTTGTGGATGCTTGCTAATAGTTCCAATCATAAGTACATAGAATTCCAAGTCAGGGATGACATGCTAGCGGTGGCCTCTCCCACATAATACTTGCTATCGGTCTAGTAAAGTAGTCAATTGCTTAGGGGCAATTTCACAACTCCTACCACCACTTTTCCACACTTGCTATATTTACTTTATTGCTTCTTTACTTAAACAGCCCCTACTTTCTATTTACGTAATCTTTATTATCTTGCAAATCTATCCAACAACACCTACAAAGTACTTCTAGTTTTATACTTGTTCTAGGTAAAGCGAACGTCAAGCATGCGTAGAGTTGTATCGGTGGTCGATAGAACTTGAGGGAATATTTGTTCTACCTTTAGCTCTTCGTTGGGTTCGACACTCTTACTTATCGAAAACTATTGCGATCCCCTATACTTGTGGGTTGTCAGCGCCCGAGCCTCTATTTAATGGTGTGGCAATGTCTCACTCGACTGAGATTTAAGAGAGAAAAAATAAAATCTGAAAAGAAAATTTTGCACGGATCTTGATGTAAGATCCGACGAACCTATATAGCATCTACTGCGACTTATAGCAAGACTGATGAATATATATAAGGACGATGAGAGTGGATAATAATTGTCTTACATAATTAGGAAGATAATTAAAAAGCCACATGTGGCTACGCCCGAAATACACAAGGGCAAAAGAAGAAGGAAGACGCATACAACAATCTGGCTCGCTGATCTATTTTCTTTATGCGCTGCAGGTCGTGGAGACTAGTTCTCGCGGCAGGCGATGATCTCTTTCATCAGTTTCATGTCCTTAATACGCTGCTTGGCAGCATCCATGGATTCCTCCACCAGCCTGTTGCGCTCGATGCGGAGCATGGCATTCTCGTCCATAAGTTTCTTGATGATGACGCCCGTCCTCTGCAACACGGCAGCGGTCTCCTCCTCCTGCTTCGCCCTTCCGGTGATCTTCGCCCTCAGGAGGCCGCGCTCGCCCCGGAGCTTCGCATTTCCCTCCCCGAGTTGCCGGATGACGCCTGTAGCCTCGTCCTACATCCTCGCCCAGCCGGAGATCTGATCCATCTGGCTATGGACTATCGCATGCATGCGCCTGTAAGAGTCCTCGCCTGCCCGCGAGAAATTTTCCCAGGCCGCCGCGGCGCGGTGGAACCTCCATGTTGCTTCGGCATCACGGTCGGACATCTCTGCTGCTTCCGCGGCGTGGCCGGACCAGTCTGCTGCATCGACGACGCGGTGGGACCTCCGTGCTGCTTCGGCGGCGCGGTGGGGCCTCTGTGCTGCTACTGCTGCGCGGCTGGACATGCCGGCTGCTTTAGCGGGGAGGCGGGACATCTCTCGTGCTTCCTCTTCCATGCTCACCTCTCCCTGGTGGAAATCTCTCGATCCAGAACTCGCGCTGGCTATGGCTTGATTAATTCTTGTGGATGAGGAGTTGAGGAGGAATGTGTAGTCATTTTCGGTTAGGTAGTTCCCCTTCTTATAACCTAAGTACTAGCACTAGTACTAAAACCTGCATAGTGGGAACACGTTCAGGTTTGGTACGTACTCGTAGGTGTGAGCAGGCTTGCACTTAATTGTAGCACTAGTACTTTCGAATGTGATGGGAACAAGGTAAACATTAATTGATGGTTTTTGGTTTCGAGGCCCGAAACGGCTCCATATGAGTTTAGTGGAACATAAATTTCAAGTAGACTGCACTGCTCAGATGCGTAAATATTATGTTACTGTCAAAAATTGGCACAAAATACGAAGGAGACCAATGGAAGTACTACTAGCAACCCATGATTTAACTACTCGCATGCACGCAGTGGAGTAGTAATGTATTTTGTACGCCCTCACGTCCCCTCATTTTGCATGCTCTGTATTAATTGACCATCAATGAAGTGAAGGACTTTACATGCATCAAATTATCACATGGGGTGGATCTTGGTACAAAATTGCGTCCGCCCGTGTACCCGCGTGTGCGTGCGAGGGAATGAGTGCGTGCGTGGCGTGCGTGCACATCTTCGCTTCGTGCATGTACTGCCAGTGCGGCTCAGGGAGGACGAATACATTCTTCTGGAACCAGCAGCACGTCACTGTGATCAATCCACACAAGGATGTCATGACAACGCCTCCACATGTGCCACGTGCATACATGGCTTCATGAAATGTAAGAGAGACACTGTGTAGCATGCCATTGTGTTTTGTACATACTCGAACTACTAGCAAGGTACACGTGCATTGCACGCGTCAGATTTTGCAACCAAATTACGAATAAATACCACACTGTAGCATGTAAGCTCTGAGTCATATATGCCTGATGTAGACCTTCGTTTAATTCTTATAGTTCATCTCATTCAAAATCAATTAGTTTTTATAAAAAACCTAGGGCCTCTTTGATTCGTGGGATTTCCAAAACGCGGGAATAGGAAGAACATGGGATTAGAGTGGAATGTCGTCTTGAATCCTACAGGATGGTACGAGTGTTTGATTGTGCATAGAAAAACGCAGAATTCTTTGTAAGAGGTTTGAGTGGATGGAATGTTTCCTATGAAATCTAGTGCAAATGAATCATATGGAAAAATCCTATGGTTTACAATCCTACGAATCAAACAACCAAGATAGGAAAAATTTCCTAAGGATTAGAATCCTCCAAAATTCCTTCGAGATTCCTTTGAATCAAAGAAGACCTTAATCTATTTTATGATTCATGGAATTGTGTGTTGTAAATCATAAAGTACAAACAAAGAATGGCAATTCGACTAGAAAAAAAGTTTGGGCAGTTACGATACGAAAGATTCTAGAACAAAGGAGAACCACTGTTGTTTTGAGATTTGTGCATTATGCTTAAGTTCAACCATGGAGTCTGCTAGATTGTACATGTGGCAAAATCCGGTGGGGGGCTAGAATATGGTGCGAGGGGCCGAGTGGAGGGAGACTATGAAGGAGTGCACAACTTCAAGATCGATATTTAGAGAGAGGGGGCGAGAACATGCGCTGTTGCGAACAGTGGCGGAGCCATGAAAAATGCCCCATGAGCTAGGGCGCCAAGCATTGCTAATCCTTTACGAGGAGGGCCAATTCATCAACTTAAACCATTTTTACCAGCAATTGTCTAATGATCACATTCCTATTAGCCTCAATATATAGTGATGTTAGGGGGGGCAGGGCCCTTGCTGCCCCCTATCTTGGCCATTGTGCGCGCGTATGAGAGATGAAGCGGAAGGCATGGATGATGAGAGGGGGGTCTTGGATATATAATTAATGTGGGTGTATTAGCTATATATGTAATCCTATATAGAGAGAGGTATAGATTGATCGATGTGGATGTGGGAAAGAGGGTGAGACCTCACTAGATATATAGATTGATCGGTTTATGTGGAAAACTCTGAAAGACCTAGCTATACACACACACACACATAGAAGAACATCGATCGTTGCGCATGCACATCAGAGATAAAGAATGCCCGATATGATGGAGAGGGGGATGTGTGTGTGTGTTCCTTCATGGGAGACCGACCTGAAGAAAAAGATTGCATGTATGTGATGGATAATGCCGACTGGTAGTGTGTGTGCATGCATGCACGAGAGAAAGTTAGTGGTACAATTATAAAGAGAAGACCAATATGTGGGTGTAAAAGACTAGGTGAGGTCATAATCAATGTAAGTTGAATTCAAATATTTGAATAAGAGATCATGATGTTTGAAACCCATGCATGCATGAATATAACGGAGATCTGTGCGGTGTGGTTTGGAAACGAGCATGTTGCAATGTATACACATTGAACAAGGTCAGATTGGTTTGAATTTGAGATACCGATGGCAGACATCGTTTGGCCACATTGCATCTGTGCATGGACAAACTATTATAATTAATTGGAGATGATGGGTGGCTTTCGCATTACATATCTATATCTATACCCCTATATATATTATATTTTATATTTTTTATATAGTGTATGGATAACTTTAACTTTGAAAGATGGTCGTTGGATGAGGCCAATCCGATGGGGCAGAGCTGGAAAATTTGAGCACTACTGGTCGTTGGATATCATCTAGATTCCACCAGATTTTGCCACATGTACAATCTAGAAGACTCTATGGTTGAACTTAAGCATAATGCACAAACCTCAAAACACAAGCACTTCGTCTTTGTTCTAGAATCTTCCGTATCATAATTGCCCAAATGTTTTTCTACATGATTTGTTTTTACTTTATGCCTTACAACGCACAATTCCATGAATCTTAAAATAGATTAGCTTTCTTATAAAAACTAGATGATTTTGAATGAAATGAACTATAAGAATTAAACGAACATCTACATCATGCATATATGACTCAAAGCTTACATGCTATAATGTGGTATTTATTCATAATTTGGTTGCCAAATCTCATGCGTTCAATGCACGCGTACCTTACTAGTCTAAATGGTGTCTGTGTGTGTCTTGTGCGTGTTAAACACATTGTACGTAGTATATCATACTAGTCTAAATTGTCTTTTTTTGGTACACGTTAACATTGTTCTCCCGAAATTTCAAGTCGCGCCTTGTTATGCCGAAATTTCAAGCTAGCGTCTCTGTCTATCGTGCTGTGAAACTCCCGCCTCTTCAACCCGTGCCTTGGTAGCCCGAAATATTTAAGATATATCTTTGTCTCGTTGTGCTCCGACAACTCCCTCCATCTCAACCCGCGCCTTGCTATTCCAAAATTACAACGCGCGCGAAAACTCCCACCTCCTGTGAAATCCTGACACGCGAAATGCCCGCGATACCCCTGAACCGAAAGAACCGCCTCAAATCGATGGGGGTACTTTCGTAACTTATCCTACATTTCGGACAAGCGCGTCCCTAAGCCATGGTTTCCCACTCCCATCCCATCCGCCCACCCATTCGTACACCGAGGCCGGCAAAACCCGCGAAGCCCCACACCCTCCTTCGGCCGCCACCCAGCCAGAGCCTCTTCCCCGACGACGTCGTCCACAGCAACACCTCGACGTCCCTCATCCACCGTATCGGATGAGGATCTGTCGTCGATCTAGTTGTCCCGCCTGTTCAGCCACCCCGTCCTCCACCTCCAAGGAGCTGCCCCAACGTTCGCCTCGCCTTTCGCGCCACCTCCATTCCCACACCGTCGTCTTCACCTGCACCACCGGAAGAGCATCATCATCACCGTTTCCTCGGATGAAGCTGCGGCCTAATCAGCACCACCAAAGAGGTTGTACACTAATCGCCGCATTTTCTTCTTGATTCGATCTCATGATGCTGCCGGTGCTCAGTCCCGAGCCAACACAGCGCGGCTCCATCCACACCGGCGTCGTCGGCCTCTTCCTCCACGACGTCGCTCCCTCGGCGACGACGTCCACATCAGTAGGAGCTACTTCTGCTTTAGCTCTCGCTCGTGCTGCTGCTGTGCTCTTGCTCTCGGTCCCCTTCCTGGTCTGCTCCTGCTCTTGCTCTTGCTCGCGCTGCTGCTCTTGCTCGCGCTCGCGCTGCTGCTATCGCTCTTGCTCTTGCTTGTGATGCTGCTCCGATTTAGGTACACTTTAGTTGACTGAATCGACTTTTGGGTCAGCCGATTTTCAGGGGGTGGGGGGCTCGTTGGAGTTAAGGAAGAACCAGCCGCAGCAGGGAGGAGGGCTCGCCGAGAGGTACCCCACTACCTATCTTAGGGTTCAGGGTGGGGGCGGTGGTCGCCGGCGGTGGTGGGGCGGTGGCGTGGGGATCGCCGGAGAAAAAGCTCGGCACGAGGAGGCCTACAGGGATGGCCGGGGCGGCGGCGGACCAGTGGTGGGGAGTGTTTTCAGGGCAGGAGGGGCGGCGCACCGCCGGCCGCGGGCAGCGGGGGCGGCTGTTTGGCCGGTGGTGGCTGGCGGCTCAGGGGGTGGAGGTTGAAGATGAACTGCAGGGCCTTGATTTCGTATCCAAAGGCTGTAAAATCGACTGACCAGAGATGAAAAAGCCAGACGACTGACTTGTAGCCTCACCTCTAGTATGTTCAGTTTCGACAGTAAAATTTAGTTTCGACAGCAAATTTCAGTTTCGGTAGTTAAGTTTAGTTTCGACAATTAAATTCAGTTTGACAGTTAAGTTCATAGATGAGCGACTGATGTATACATGTAGCACTTTGTGGTTATGTATTTTATGTCATCTATTGGAGATGCTATTAGAATTCCACTCAGGTTAATGTTGTCTCTCTTGTCCTACTTCAGCCTCGACGTCGTACAACTCACCTGAGCTGCTCCAATGACGAAACCCTCCATCATAGTCGAGCAGTACCTCGGGCTCCATCTCCGGACGCCTAAGATCTTCTTCCCCTCCTCCGACAGCCAAGTCAGCCTGAGCATCCTCACCGGCCAACCCAATCACGCTGAGATCGACATGGCTTCGCCAAAGAGGTTGTACACTTTTTGTGGTTTGACTTAATCTCAACATGCTTCTTTGCATCCTGTGATCTTCCAATTCTTGTGAACCAAACACCCAGATTGGCAGAAATCCTGTGTTTTTAAATTTTCTGTTTTGCACGTGCATTCCTATCCTATTCCTGTCTATCTCCTATCCCTGCATTGTTAGAATCCTCAAATCCAAACAAGCCCTTACACAATTACTTCTATTATCGGTATGTGTCAAAGAAAACCTTGTGTGGTTTGTCCTGCTCCTACGGTGTTGTGTTCCACCCTAGCTCAGCTACTCCAACGACGGAAGGGTTCACCACAGCAGGGATCCGCTCTCTAACTGTCTTTCGCCGCCTCAGATCTTCTTCCCCGCCGCTGGCAGCCACGACAACTGCATTACCATCATCAACTGAGTAGATGACCTTGAGGACTACAAGGGTCCTTAAGAGAGGTCGCACTATTTCGTGTCTGCTTACGTTATGCATCGCTTAATATGATGACATGCTACTTTATTGTCGTGTTCACCTATTAGACTCTGACTCAGGTGCATACTTATGCCGAAACTTGAGTTTTTAAATGGTTCTGGGGTACATATTGGGGCAGCAATTAGTACTATCTGTCTACTATCTGGTTAATCTCGGGTGTCTACTATGAGTTTCATGTTGGGTGCAAACAAACATTAAAGAAGCCATTATCCGTATTTTTAACTAAAGCTATTATCTGCCTGCTATCATTTGTTTTGGGTCTATCCACAGTTTGCTACCATCACTCTGGATTTGTGCATGCACTCCTTACATAATCTCACTATGTTTTATTCCTATGCATGTCAGTTATTGTACACAATGGAACTGAACATGTAGAGCAAAAGAGACGAGCCTTGCGTGGCAATAAAATTTCATGCAGACGTTGCTCCATGGTGGGCGCAAAGGCAGCCCCCCCCCCCTCCACCCATTTGAGATCGTAATCAAGAGGAAGATAACTGTTCTGAGGGGGATTCAGAAGCAGAAGACCACTCCTAGTTACCCCATGAGGTCTTCGCTCTAACTTGGCATGCTGATGTTGGTAATATCATGCATATGGTGCCTTGCATTGCTTACAGTATACATCAAAGATGTCATCTGCTTAGTTTAGACATGCTTTGTGTCAATGCCATCTGTTTAGTTTCTTTATCGTATATGTGAATCACGCAATGCCATCTTGTTTAGCCAGGCATCATATATGTGAATTTTGCAATGCCACCCTGGTTAGCCAGTCATCTTATATGTGAATTATATCATGACATCATTTTTTTATTACGTGTTAAATTTGTCAACAATTTTAGTACATTCAATTACTCTTCATGTGCATCAGCCATTCGGCACGGTCATGGAAAAATCTGGAGTGGAAACAAGGTCTTCAGAGCAGACAATGCTATCTGACGAAGCGCATGTCTTATTGGTTATAGATAGCTCTTCAGAGGAGGATTCAGAGACAGATGACCAGTCCTATTCCCCCCCCCCCCGAGGTGCATGCTCTAACTTGTCACGGTTATGATGCTCATATCGTGCGTATGGTATCTTGCATTGCTATGTCATTTGCTTTGCTTAGACATCCTTTGTGTGAATGCCACCTGTTTAGTGTCTAATTACCATATATGTGAATTATGCAATGCCATCTTGTTGCACGACATTATATATGTGAATTATGCAATGCTATCTTGTTGCAAGGCATTATATATGTGAATTATGCAATGTCATGCTGTTTAGCCAAGCGTCATATATGTGAATTATATCATGTCGTACTTTTTTTGTATTTCTCATTGCTTTTTTCAACAATGTTTGTATATTCAACTACTCTTCCTGTGCATCAGCCATTTGAATTGGTGATGGAGAAATCTGGAGTGAAAATAAGGTCTTCAGAGCAGACAATGCTACCTGGTGAAGCAGATATCTTGCTGGTTACAGATAGCTCTTCAGAGGAGGATTCAGAGGAAAATGACCAGTCCTATTATCCCCCTGAGGTGTATGCTCAAACTTGCCAGGGTTATATTACTCATATCATGCATATGTTGTATTGCAATGCTTAGTTTTTACATCATATACACGACATTGAATGCCATCTCCTTAGTTGACACATCATATATGCGATTGCCCTCTGCTCACTTCCTTAGTGTATAAATCATATATTTGAATTATATCATGCCATGATGTTTACATAGACAGCATGTGTCTGAAGTATGGCATGCCAACCCATTTTCTAAAGACATAATATAGTTATATCATCTCATCCTGTTCACATAGTCATCATATTTTGAATTATGTCATTCTATCCGTGAATTATATTATGCCATCATGTTTCCATCGACGGCGTGTTTATGATTTATGGCATGCCAACCACTTTAATAGACACATCATGTAGTTATATCATGTCATCATGTTTACATAGTCATCATATTTTGAAGTATGTCATTATATCCTGTTTAGTTAGCCATCATACATGTGAAATTGTCTCATGTTATCCTTTTTAATTAGCCATCATATATGTGAAATTATGTCCTGCTATTCTGTTTGGTTAGACAACATAAATGTGAATTATTTCATGCCCTGTTTTCTTCCCTACTATCCATTGCACCTGTCTATCTTACAATGTATGTACATTCAATTACTTTCCTTGTTTATCAGCCATTTCAATTGGAGGGGGTGATGGCAGTATCTGTGGGAGTAAAAACACGGTCTTCGGAAAAGATTGTGCTACATGTCGATGGAGATAGAACCACGGTTGTACTTGCCCTAGAACCAGCCCCACCACACATAACCCAGACTCATGCAGATTGTACCCCTACCCAGTTGGACAGAGAACCAGCTACACCCCTTCTAACCCCAACCCCAGCAGATAGTAACCCAGTTCCCATTGACAGAGCTCCGTCTCCACCACAGAGCACCCAAACACGAGCAGTTAGTAAGGCAACTGCAGTGCCCAAAGCACGAGGACCACCACTCCAAACCCCAAGTCAACGCTCAAAGCAGAATAAGAATTGCTCTCAGGTCAGGTTCCGTAGCTATGGTTCATACTACTTTACTCTTGCATCACTGTATTTACTCATACCAACTAATTTCAAATTTGAAGGATGCAATTGAAACTCCAATGGCGCAACAGGTATGTTTTAAACCTGTTTCTTTAACGTGCTTGCTGTTGTAACTTGCTCTATGTTGATTTCAATTTCAATTGAATAAACAGTTATATTCTCATGACATGCACCTTACAAGTGTTGTTATTGCTGTGTAGTTTCCCACACTTATATTCTGTCTAAGCTGCTTTGTCTTAAATAGATATGATCCGAACTGTATCTATCTTGATTTGGAAACATAAACTAGAATGATATAGACCATACAGTGACCATACTACATAGATATATGTTTGTTTCATGTTGTTATCCTGTCCACCTTACTACTGAACTAGTTTACCAAAACGAGTTTCATATACTACATTGTAAACATGTGATGTGTTTGTTTGTTTCTCTTTTAGAACGCGGATAAAATATTGGAGAAGAGTACCCCGTTATGCAATGGTACGGGAATTAATGCAGATAAGGTTCAAGATAGTGCGACATCCCTGTTGGTCTCCAAGAAAGCTGATAAAAACTATATTGAAGACACTGAGACAACCCCAAAGTCCTGTCTTGATGTAGTTTTCGAGTTACTGGCTACTACTGCTCGCACCAGCTCTTCGAACTCGCTGCCTGAATCAGTTCGGCTTCTTGAGTCTCAACTTCAAGTTGAAAGACATCGATCAGATGTTGTGCGACAGGAAGTCGAAGGACTGAGGAAGTCCCTGTAGAATTCAGATGCATACTTTCTGGTGCAACAGCAAGTGCTGGAGAATTTAAGCGCCAAACAAGAGAAAGTTAATAAGCTTGCTAAGCATCTTGCCAGCATTATGGGTACCCAGGATATTGTTTCTTGAGCTCTTCTGAAGTGGTTTCAGTTCTGGACTTGTTTTGTTGCGGTGTTTATATGCTGCTTTGTTCCCTATATTTGCACTGGTGGCGAACTTTGATGCCCAGTGGATGTAATATGTGTAATAGACGTGATAGCCTAGCGTAAGTTGCTTGCCTATTTATTTCCTTATTGTCTTGATTATTTGTTTTCTTGTAGTTAGTGCAGTTCTTTTTCCGCGGTTTGCTAGTGGCAGTAATAGCCTATTTTTTAAAACTAGGCCACATTAACCATGGGCTACATATTTATTGTAGTTAACATGGGCCTCCTACGGGCCGTAGAAACAATGGGCCTTCTAAGGGCCGTAGAAACAATGGGCCCTCTACGGGGTGTAGAAACAATGGGCCTTATACGGGCCGTAGACACAATGGGCCTTCTACGGGTCGTACCATCAATGGGCCTTCTACGGGCCGTACGATCGGTTGGCCAAACATGGGCCAATAACAGACCACATTGTGGTCGTAAATGGGCTAGAGTTGAAATCGTCCGTTCATGGGCCGACCATAACGGGTCGTCGTTAATCGGCCGTATTTGATGACGCTATGAAAACGGCCCGACGTATTAACAGGCCACAAACAGGCCGACTGTAACCACGGGCTGAATTTAGCCCACAAGCAGAAAATGACAATAACGGGCCGAAAGTAAACGAATGCTGGAAATGAGCCCAAGAATAAATGGGCCCTGAGAAGGCCGAAAGATAACATGGGCTGGAAATGGCCCAATGGTATAATGGGCCGTTAATGGGTATAAAGTGATACATTGTTCATTACGGGCTAGTGTTACCACAGGCCGTTAATGGGTCGAGGGTTACTAAGGGCCTCATATGGGCCGAAAGACATCATGGGCCATACATGGGCCGGAAGTTAAAACGAGCTGGAATTATATTGGACGGCCCAGATAATACTACTGGGCCTAATTTGGATAGCCGTAAACGGGCTGTGGGTTAGCGGGCTGTAAATGGGCTATATGCGAACAGGCCGTTAACAGGCTTGTCGTGGGCCGGCCCGCCACCTTTTGACCAAGTCAAATGGCCGGCATTTTCACAGGAATGGGCCTCTATTGGGTCGTGCCACATGTCGGCGTATCATAGCCACTTTGGGTCCAATGAGTGGATGACATCTGTCCCAGCGGCGAGCCGACACGTGTTCCCTCCAGCCAATGATGATTTTACATGTGGAAAATCCCCATTGGTCGGGGCTGTTAACGGGTTATCGGATCCAAAACCGGACCCGATAGCATAACGGTGTTCCGTTACGGTGGATGCCACGTGTCGGTCACCCTTGACGAAAGCACTTCTGTGACGCGCAATTTATCGTCATGGAAGTGGACACTTCCGTGATGATAATTTTGGTAATGTCATGGAACACTTCTACGATAGCATAGGTATGACTATCTTGATTCTGTCTAAATTAGTCATGGATGTACATGCATGACAAAACGTGACCTACTGTGACAAACACGTATCATCACGGAAGTGTATTTTTTTGTAGTGAAACTTAAGGTTTATACCTAACTCTTTACCTTCGCCAAGTTCCCAATCTTTCTAGTTGCGTTTAATCCTTTCTAATAAATCCCATTGGAATTCAATATCCTTCTTCATATAGGAACCAATACAAGAGGTATCGAGCATGGATCGATCATTATGAGAAACCCGAGCATAAATTTTTTGAATAATAATTTCTCTTGAGAGCTCATGATTGGGGCATGAATGTAACATTGACTTAAGCCTCCCCCAAGCTTGAGCGATACTTTCTCCTTCATGAGGCCAAAAAATATATATATATATAATTCGGATCACGATGAACTAGATGCATAGGATAAAACTTCTGATGAAATTCCAATTTTAATCGATTGTAGTTCCATGATCCAATATCATCCAATAGCCTATACCATGTCAATGCCTTTACCTTCAAAGATAAAGGGAAAACCTTCTTCTTGAAAGCATCCTCGGGCATACCTGCAAGCTTAAATAATCCACAAACTTCATCCACATAGATTAGGTGCATATCAGGATGCAATGTTCCATCTCCTGCATAAAGATTAGCTAGTAGTTTCTCTATCATACCCGAAGGAATTTCATAATAAATATTTTCAGTAGGTGTAGTAGGTTGAGGAGCAACTCTTTGTTCTTCCGGTCGAGGTGAAGATACCCCAAACAAGCCCTTCAGAGGATTATTTTCCATAGTAACAAGTAACAATAAATTTCAGCACACTATATAAATGTTTCCTAACCAAATTCCACTTACCAAAGATGCTTCACTCCCCGAAAACGGCGCCAGAAAAGAGTCTTGATAACCCACAAGTATAGGGGATCTATCGTAGTCCTTTCGATAAGTAAGAGTGTCGAACCCAACGAGGAGCAGAAGGAAATGACAAGTGGCTTTCAGCAAGGTATTCTCTGCAAGCACTGAAATTATCAATAACAGATAGTTTTGTGATAAGATAAATCGTAACGGGTAACGAGTAATAAAAGTAGAGAAGGTGCAGCAACGTGGCCCAATCCTTTTTCTAGCAAAGGACAAGCATGAACGAACTCTTATATAATGCAAAGCGCTCCCAAGGACGCATGGGAATTGTTGTCAAGTTAGTTTTCGTCATGCTCATATGATTCGCGTTCGTTACTTTGATAATTTGATATGTTGGTGGACCAGGTGCTTGGGTGTGCCCTTCCTTGGACAAGCCTCCCATTTATGATTAACCCCTCTTGCAAGCATCTGTAACTACGAAAGAAGAATTAAGGTAAACCTAACCATAGCACGAAACATATGGATCCAAATCAGCCCCTTACAAAGCAACGCATAAACTAGAGTTTAAGCCTCTGTCACTCTATCAACTCATCATCTAGTTATTACTTCCCAATGCCTTCCTCTAGGCCCAAATAATGGTGAAGTGTCATGTACTCGAAGTTCACATAACACCACTAGAGGAGAGACAACATACATCTCATCAAAATATCGAACGAATACCAATTTCACATGATTACTTATAACAAGACTTCTCCCATGTCCTCAGGAACAAACATAACTACTCCAAAGCATATTCATAATCAAGATTAGAGGAGTATTAATTATCATTAAGGATCTGAAAATATAATCTTCCATTGGATAAACCAACTAGTATCAACTACAAGGAGTAATCAACACTACTAGCAACCCACACGTACCAATCTGAGGTTTTGGGACCAAGATCGAATACAAGAGATGAACTAGGGTTTGAGAGGATATGGTGCTGGTGAAGATGTTGATGGAGATTGACCCCCTCTCGATGAGAGGATCATTGGTGATGATGATGGCTTCGATTTCCCCCTCCCGGAGGGATGTTTCCCAGGCAGAACAGCTCCGCCGGAGCCCTAGATTGGTTCTGCCCAGGTTCCGCCTCGAGACAGCGGCGCTTCGTCCCGAAAGCTTCCTTCTGATTATTTTTTAGGTAAAAACACACCACATAGCAGAATATGGGTGTCGGAGGCCTGCCAGGGGCCCATAAGGATGGGGGCGTGCCCAAGGGGTAGGGCGCGCCCTCCACCCTTGTGGCTGGTAGGTGGCCTCCCTCTGGTACTTTCTTCCCCCAATATTTTATATTTATTCCAAAAATATTCTCCATCAAGTTTCAGGACTTTTGGAGTTGTGCAGAATAGTTCTATAATCTTTGCTCCTTTTCCAGTCCAGAATTCCAGCTGCCAGCATTCTCCCTCTTCATGTAAACCTTATAAAATAAGAGAGAAAAGGCATAAGTATTGTGATATAATGTGTAATAACAGCCCTGTCATACCCTAGCTAGTCATGCATTAGCATCATGTTTACTCTTTCATCAGAAACTTGAAATGGGGATCTGTGAAACCCTCAGAATCATTTTGAAAATGATCCAAATAAAAATTTCTCCAAAAGGGTCCAAGAAAATGCTCATGTGGCTCTCTGAAAATATTGGACAGAGATAAAAATCAAACCAATATTTTTAAGAGCTCATAGGTATTTATTTTGGGCTTTTGGAATTAATGCATAAATATTTGCATTGGAAATATATTAATTATATATATTAATATATGTCCAAATATTATGCCAATTATAAAGGAGCTCTGGAATAATATATCTAGCTCCTGCAAAAATTGGCATAAGTTAAATAAATGATTTAATATATTATTTAAATCAAAACAAATGTCAGAAATTAGAAAACAGAAAATAAATAAAAGGGAGAAACTTACCTGGGCTCCTCCACTGTGCAGCCCAGCCAGCTGGCCGGCCCAGCCAGCAGGCGGCCCAGCCCGCCTCCCTCCTCTGTCGTCTTCGTCCTCGACAGAGGGAGGGGAGTGTGGCCGGCGCGCGCGCGCGCCACCGCGCCACGCCACCTCTCTCCCTGCCTGCCTGCCCTCCCCTCCTCGCTCGATGCCCCGGACGACGCCACGCCTCCCCCCTGCTCTCTCTCACTCTCCCTCGGCTCCTCCCTCCTCTCCCTCGCTCTCTCTCTCACACGGCCGAACACCACCGTCGCCGCCGTTCGCCATAGCAGCCGTCTCCGGCCACCCCTCGCTCCCCCGACTAGCTCAGGAGCTCCGCCTCGACCTCCTCTTCCTCCCCACCGCTCCACGGGCCTCCGGAAGCCCTGCATCGCCGCCACGTCGCCGTTCCCCTCCTCGGGCTCCGACCACCGTCGCCGTCGATTCGCCGTCTCCAGCGCGTCCCCGAGCCCGCTTCGACGCCCACTGCAACCGCGGTGAGCTACGCCACCGTTTCCCCCTCTTCTCCCCCTCGTTCCCTCACCGTAGCCTCCTCCCCACCACGGCCGAACCTCCGCCGTCGCCGAGCTCGCCGTCGACGCAGCTCCGGTGACCATTTGGTCACCCCGGCGAGTCCAACGAGTTCGTAAGGCTCCATAGAGCATCCCTAGCGCCTCGCTTCGCTCGCCTTCGAGCTCCAACCCCGTTTCCGTGCACGACCGAACCCCGGCGGCCGCAGCCGACCTCGCCGCCGTCGACTCCGGCCACCTCAGGCACGGCCACCACCACCGTTCGACGCGCGGGAGCAAGGGCTCTCCAACGAGCCCAAGCACAGCCTCGCCCGTGCCCTATAGCGCGATTCCGCATCGCGCCGCCGTCTCGGGCCTCGCCGGCGTCATGTCGCCGGTGGGTTTGACCCACTTTGACCATGGCAGGACCCCCCCTGAGTCCCTGACAGGTGGGCCCAGCCCTGTAGCTAATTAGGATTAGCGCTAACCACTGTTAGTTAACCCCCTGACACTGACCAGTGGGCCCCAGCGCCACTAATTAGTAATTAGGATTAAATTAACCCTGTTTAACCCCCCTGTCACTGACGTGTGGGCCCCACACGTCAGGTTTGACTTCAGCCAGCCGCAGTTGACCACTGACGTCATGCTGACGTCATGCTGGCGCAATAATTATATTTCTGGATTTAATTTAAATCAGGAAATTCCAGAATATTATTTAAACTTCAAAAATTCATAACTTTTATTCTGTAACTCCAAATTAGACAAATTATATATGAAAAATGATCAGAAAAATCCAATCTATCCATCTGTACTATTTTCATGCATGATCAAACAAGTTAAATTGATGTTTTAAGCAGAACAAGGAAAAGCACTTTAAAAGGCCATGTTTGAGTTTGAAATTTGAATCTTTGATTCAAATTTGTTCAAACCCTTCTGGTTTTAGTTGCTTTAGCCCAACACACTCATATTGCCATGTTTCATGCATGCATCATATTGTTGCACATTGTTTGGTGATGGTTGTGTATCGGTGTCCTTTGCGACAGGTTCTGCCTCCGAGGAGTACCGTGATTACCCTAACGAAGAACCGTATCAGTGCATCGAACCATCAGGCAAGCAACCAACCATTTGATCATATCGATACAATCCCATGTTCTCGCTCCTGCTCTCTTTTACTGCATTAAGACAACGCGTTTCAAACTGCTGTGTGCTACGGTAGTTGAACCCATTTCCTCTGCATGACCTGTCATTGCCACAGTAACTAGATGAAACCCACTAGCATGTGTAGGAGTTGATTGAGCCATATGTATGTGTTGTTCCTACCTTGCTATGCCTGCTATGCTTAGAGTCGTGTCAGGTCTGGTTCATCTGGGTGATGGGCTAGAGTGAAATGATTATGTCGGTAATGAGAGTGGTGTGGTGAACACGATTTGGTAAAGGTATCGATGAGAGGCCATGTAGGAGTACATGGTGGGTTGTTTCATTGAAGCCGACCTTAAGCACTGAGATCTGTATGTGTGATTTAAGAATCAGCTACTACCATGCATTGGGCCCGAAACCAATGGACCCTCTCGGCTTCTTATTCACCCTAGTTCTCCGTCCAGGAGTTGCAAGTAGTTTCTGGTGTTTGTAGCCTACTGGAGGCCGTGGACAGCGCTGACCGTAGGGGTGGGCTGTGATGCGGTAGGTACGTGGCACGGTGTACCGAATACCCGTTAGGTATCTCGGGAACCCTGTTCACATCGTTCGGGGCCGTATGGGAAACCTCGGCCGGACTCCCTGCGGATGGAACCTGGATAGGCGATAAACCTGGACTGGAGGCTTAGGTGATTAGGTAGGTCGTGGCCGACACCCACGTTGGGCTTCCGCTTGAAGGTTGCCGAGTACATGTCGTGTAAACGACGGTAAGTGGTGAGAGCGTGTATGAAGAAGTACACCCCTGCAGGGTTAACATGATCTATTCGAATAGCCGCGTCCGCGGTAAAGGACTACTTGGTTGCCTATACAGTTCATAGACAAGTAAATGGAAACTGCTAAAAGCCTCAAGATAAGTGTGAGTGCCGAGGATGGCTCTTCCGTAGGAAGACGGAGGTGGATCCTCGGTAGTGTATTGAAGTGGTGAGTAGTGGACTCGTGTGCGCAAAACCATTTCAAGTTGGAGTATCGTAGGATAGTCTAGCCAAGAGTCAAAGCTGGCTTGCTGCAATAACTCCACCAACCCTTCTTGATACTATGCATGTATGTAGGATCTGATGTAAGTCTTGCTGAGTACCTTTGTACTCATGTTGCTATAATCTACATTTTTACAGAAGACGCTGCAACCCCTTCTGATGGGTTCTATGTAGACGTTGACATCAACGAGTAGGCTAAAGACCCAGGTGGTGACCCTGAGCTTGTGAAGGACCTTGTAGTATAGCTAGGCTTTCCCAAGCCTCTTTTATTTTACTAGTTGTCTGTACTCAGACAAGTTACTTCCGCTGCTGGTTTGTATGACTGTATGACTTGTATGTTGGGTCGTGAGACCCGTACCTTTGTGTATGTTATGTATGGCTCCCTGAGCCTTAAATAAAGTACTTGTGTCGTAGAGTCATGTTGTGATGCTTCGTTGTATTTGCACATATCGAGCATATTGTGTGTATGATTGAAATGCTTGGTATGTGTGGGATCTGACTATCTAGTTGTTTATCTTTAGTAGCCTCTCTTACCGGGAAATGTCTCCTAGTGTTACCGCTGAGCCATGGTAGCTTGCTACTGCTCTGGAACACTTAGGCTGGCCGGCATGTGTCCTTCTTCGTTCCTGTGTCTGTCCCTTCGGGGAAATGTCACGCTTTGAGTACCGGAGTCCTGTTAGCCCGCTACAGCCCGGTTTACCGGAGTCCTGCTAGCCCAGTGCTACAGCCCGGACCCACTTGCTGATGACCGACACGTTCGAAGCTGGGTCATGGATGCCTGTCCCTGTAAGTCTGTGCCACTTTGGGTTTACGACTAGTCATGTCAGCCCGGGCTCTTTATCATATGGATGCTAGCGACACTATCATATACGTGAGCCAAAAGGCGCAAACGGTCCCGGGCAAAGGTAAGGCGACACCCGTGGGGATACCGTGCGTGAGGCCGCAAAGTGATATGAGGTGTTACCGGCTAGATCGATGTGACATCGAGTCGGGGTCCTGACAGCGTTGGCATCAGAGCCGGACTGCCTGTAGGTTCTCCAAGCCAAACTGGTCGATGTTGAGTCTAGAAATTCTTTAGTTATATGTAGGGGAATTGTTTGTGGGTTGGAACGTAAGGCTCTTTTTACTCCTTTATCTTATGACATTCTGATCTGAGTCAGTCCATTCTTCCACCGGGGGTTAAGGAATTAGGATCTATTCTCTCTATCAGGATCACGTGTTACTAATCAGTAGTACCTTATAAGTTTGATGGATACAAGCCTAGTTCAGTTCTACTACCACATTATGTTGTTAGAATGGATTCAGAACTTTGATATGATGATGTTGAGTGTGTACGAAATCCTTTGTCAAATGTCTCAAAATCCTTCTTGAGCATTTACAGCTGTTATGCTGCCGAAATTTTGCTAGAAATTCTAATGCCTTTGCATTATGATTGTGCTTTCAGATGGCCACTCGCGACCTCAATCAAGTGGTTCGCCTGACTCGATGCCTAGATGTACCCGGCCATACTGCCAAGTTGGTCAGGGTAATGACTGAGGCTGGATACCGCTGGTATCCTGAGTACACGGTCGAAGAGCAATTCCGAGACTTTAATCAAAGCCAGTATCTCTGCACTGTCAGGATATTTCCATCTTATCCTGGATCCACCGAGCCCCTTCACTGCTCTTATGGACTCGGGGTTACTATTGAGATGGCTGTGCAGGACGCCGCCTACTCTATGATGACCATTATGCGAGTCAGATCTGGTCTATTTCGGGACTCTGATTTCCGGTATATGCCAGGATCACTTCCGGGAGCACAAGGGTATCTCCAGGCTATCTATGCTGACCCCACTCAGGAGGATTCACGGACTCGCACCACTGCTGAGATGCTCGAGGATAAGGACCGTGAAAATCGGGCCTTGAGGTTAGAGCTCTTCAATACCCGTGCTGACCACTGGGCCACTTTGACTCGGTTCGCACCGGCGGTGCAAGCTGGATATTCAGATATGCGCGATCTCTATCCTGTGAGATCTGCTCTGCCAGACGTGATGGTTTGGCGTGATGTAGGAGGCATCACCCCACCTCGCGGTCCCCGCAGGCCACCGTCTGTTGGTCCAAGGCCTCATCCTAGCCCCTATGGTCCACAAGCTCCGCGAGATCGTCTGTTTCCGGATGATCATGTTGAGCTTCCAGGCTATGGAGGTGACTTCTACGAGGACTACTACGGATCGGTCTGAGTTAGTGGTAGTATCACTAGTTCGCACTAGCTGTGTCGTCTATCGTCCCGCGTGACTCGTGGGATATGACCTAGTTTGTACTCTTTCCGGAGGTGTAGAAAAATAATGTATAGGAGCTTGGAATGCCTCCGATGAGATGTAATCCTTTTCTCACCGTAATAGTACTTTGTTTGGTCTTGTACTAAACCCTGTATGGTGTGTATGACGATGGAATAAAAGAAGCAGTTTCTGTATCTACCATGTCATACGGATGATCATCTTGCATTTCGAGTTATTCCTTACATTCTTATCCTATGTCGGAATTTTATCATCCTGACTAAATCATTGTCTTGTTTACCTAGGATGGTCAACACGCGCGCTAACCCTGCTTCTCAAGAGCAGGCCGAAGGCAGTGAAGGCAGGGATGCAAATCTGCCTCATCCTCCTTCACTAGCCGAGGTTATGATGGAAGCTGAGAGAAACAAGCGGGAGACCAACCGTTTGTTGGAGCGTATTGAATAGAACACAGCACACCATCAGAGGACTAACGTGGTGTCACTCAGTGATTTTATCAAATTACATCCACCCACGTTCCACCACTCCGTCGAGCCTCTCGACGCTGATGACTGGCTTCGCAGTATCTCTCACAAACTGCGTTCCGCGCTGGTAGCGGAGGCTGACAAGGTCACCTTTGCTGCATATCATCTTGAAGGCCCCGCCAGTCTATGGTGGGAGAATTATGGAGCTATGCGCCCAGCGGGCCATGTCACTACTTGGGCTGAATTCAGCGAGGCTTTCCGTGAACATCACATTCCGGAGGGTCTCATGGACCGTAAACGTGAAGAATTTTGCAGTTTCACCCAAGGCCGACTTTCTGTGGATGCTTACAGCAGGGAGTTTGGTAATCTCGCACGATATGCAACTGAGGAAGTTTCTACTGACGCCAAGAAGCAAGCAAGGTTCCGTAAGGGCCTTAGTCCTGAGCTTCGCCGCGACCTCCGTCTGCATGAGTGCACATCTTTCCAGAAACTTGTCAACAAAGCCATCAGTGCTGAAACTGGTCAGACTGACTATGACGCAACACGCAAGCATGGCCGTGACATGGGTTCCTCATCCGGTGCTGGTCCTCAGAAGCGCCGCGTGTGGGTACCCAACACCGCCCTGCCACCCAGGTTCACACCGAGGCCATCTTTCCAGGCGCCTCGCCCTGTTCAACAGTCTGCACCGGCCAAGCCCTATGGGGGTCCAACCAACAATGCTCCTCCACGTACCAGTTCCGTGACTTGTTTCAAGTGTGGGGAATCTGGCCACTATATGCGTGAGTGTCCCCAGACCAACCCCAATCAATCTGCTAAAGCTGTTGGCCGTGGCAAGCCGACAGGAAAATATTCCACGCCAAGCCGGTCACCGCTTCACGTGGCCATGTCAACTGTATCTCTGCCGAAGAAGCTCAAGAGGATCCCAACGTCGTTCTCGGTACGCTTCTTGTTAATTGCCACCCGGCATCTGTTCTTTTCGATACAGGAGCCTCTCATTCTTTTATATCTGAAAATTATGCTCGTTTGCATAACGTCGCATTCGGTGATATGCCAACCTCTATGGTAATTCAAACTCCGGGATCCAAATGGCAAACTTCTAGAGTAAGCCATGGAAATGAAATCCAAGTCGACAGACTTGTTTTCCTTGCCTCTTTGATAGCCCTTAAATCTTCAGATATTAATATCATTTTGGGTATGGACTGGATGTCAGCTCATCATGCCAAAATTGATTGCTTCTCTAGGACTGTTCAACTCACCCATCCTTCGGGGAAGATAGTCAATGTCTTGACCCGAATAGCCAAGCGACAATTATATTCTCTTAACGCCAGCCCTTTGCCAGACCTTGAGGACGTTCCGGTAGTCCGTGACTTCCCGGATGTCTTTCCAGAGGAATTGCCAGGTGTTCCACCTGACAGGGATGTTGAGTTCGTAATAGACCTCATTCCAGGAACCGTTCCGATTGCTAGAAGACCTTATAAGATGGCACCCCTAGAACTAGCCGAGCTTAAGAAACAACTCGATGAGTCCTTGAAAAAGGGTTTCATCCGACCTAGCTCATCTCCGTGGGCTTGCCCCGTCCTATTCGTCAAGAAGAAGGATGGTACGGACCGGATGGTTGTAGATTACCGACCTGTCAATTTGGTCACAATCAAGAACAAATATCCACTTCCCAGGATCAACGACCTGTATGATCAGCTCGCTGGATCCTCAGTCTTCTCCAAGATGGATTTGAGGTTGGGCTACCATCAAATCAAAATCAGAAACGGGGACATTCCTAAAACGGCCTTTGTTACTCGTTATGGCCAATACGAGTACACCGTCATGTCCTTCGGTTTAACCAACGCTCCAGCCACCTTTTCTCGGTTAATGAACTCAATCTTCATGGAGTATTTGGATAAATTCGTCGTGGTTTACCTCGATGATATACTCATCTACTCCAAGAACGAGGAAGAACATGCCGAACATCTAAGGCTAGTGTTGAAGAAACTTCGAGAGCATCGCCTTTATGCCAAATTTTCTAAATGTGAATTCTGGTTGTCAGAAGTGACCTATCTGGGTCATGTAATATCTGGTAAAGGTATTGCTGTTAACCCTGAGCGAGTTCAAGCCGTCCTTAATTGGACTCCACCTGAATCGGTCAAGCAAGTTCGGAGTTTTCTAGGCTTAGCGAGCTATTGTCGTCGCTTTGTCGAGAACTTCTCCAAGGTTGCCAAACCTCTAACCGAACTCCTCAAGAAAGATAAGAAGTTCGAATGGACTCCACAATGTGAGCACAGCTTTCAGGAACTGAAAAGACGCCTGACTTCTGCTCCCGTACTGGTACCGCCAGACTTCTCCAAGGACTTTGTTATCTACTGCGACGCCTCGCGACAAGGACTAGGTTGCATTCTCATGCAAGATCGACACGTAATTGCCTACGCTTCACGGCAATTGCACCCACATGAGGAGAATTATCCTACTCATGATCTAGAGCTTGCAGCCGTAGTCTATGCACTTAAGACCTGGCGACATTACCTCCTCGGTAATCGTTGCGAAATATTCACTGATCACCAAAGTCTGAAGTACATTTTCACCCAACCGGATCTGAATCTCAGGCAAAGACGTTGGGTTGAATTGATCACAGACTTCGACTTAGGAATAACCTACACCCCAGGGAAAGCCAACGTCATGGCTGATGCGCTAAGTCGTAAATCTTATTGTAACAACCTGATGTTACAACAAAGTCAACCGCTTCTCCATGAGGAATTTCGGAAGCTTAACCTTCACATTGTTCCTCAAGGTTTTCTTTCCACCTTGGTGGCAAAACCTACCCTTACGGATCAGATTATCAAAGCACAGAAGGTAGATCCGGGAATCTCCCGCATCAAGAGAAACATTCAGAAAGGAATTGCGAATTGCTTCTCCATTAATGATCAAGGGGTCGTATACTTCGGGAATCGACTAGTGGTTCCCAAAGTGCGAAACCTGAGGCGTTTGATCCTTAAGGAAGCTCATGAATCTCCTCTCACCATTCATCCCGGTAGCACTAAGATGTATCAGGACCTACGCCAGAGGTTCTGGTGGACTAGGATGAAGAGAGAAATTGCTCAGTATATTGCTAATTGCGACGTCTGTCGTCGTGTAAAAGCAGAGCACCAACGGCCTGCTGGCACCCTTCAACCCTTAGCTATTCCTGAATGGAAATGGGATAAAATTGGTATGGATTTCATTACCGGTTTTCCCAGGACCAAGAGAGGGAATAATGCTATTTTCGTCGTTGTCGATCGTCTTTCCAAAGTAGCCCATTTCCTACCTGTTCGTGAGAGTATAACCGCTAGTCAGCTGGCAGACTTATACATCTCCCGAATAGTGTCCCTCCATGGTGTTCCTTTGGAAATTAACTCGGATCGAGGAAGTCTTTTCACCTCTCGATTTTGGGAAAGTTTCCAAAATGCTATGGGAACCCGTCTCTCCTTTAGCACCGCCTTCCACCCTCAGTCGAGTGGTCAAGTGGAACGCGTCAACCAGATTCTAGAAGACATGCTTCGAGCCTCTGTTATCTCATTCGGAATGGATTGGGAGAAGTGCCTTCCATTTGCCGAATTCGCTTACAACAACAGCTATCAATCTAGCTTGGGTAAAGCCCCTTTTGAAGTTCTCTATGGACGACGGTGTCGAACACCCCTTAACTGGTCAGAGACCGGGGAAAGACAATTCTTTGGCCCGGATATGATTCAGGAAGCAGAAGAACAAGTTCGCATCGTTCGTGAAAAGTTGAAAACAGCCCAATCTCGTCAAAAGAGTCAATATGACCGAAAACATAAGGCTATGACTTTCGAGGTTGACGAGAAGGCTTATCTTCGGGTCACCCCTCTGAAGGGAACCCATCGTTTCGGTATCAAAGGCAAATTGGCTCCTCGTTACATTGGACCTTTTCGCATTCTTGCCAAACGAGGAGAAGTTGCCTACCAGTTGGAACTACCTCCGCATCTCTCCAGAGTCCACGATGTCTTCCACGTTTCTCAACTCAGGCGTTGCTTCTCGGATCCTATCCGTGGAGTGGACCACGAAACGCTTGATCTCCAAGATAATCTTACATATCGAGAGTACCCCATTCGTATCCTCGATCAGGCCGAGCGTACCACTCGACGTCAGAACATCAAGTTCCTCAAAGTTCAGTGGTCTCATCATTCTGAGGATGAAGCAACTTGGGAAAGGGAGGATCGTCTTCGACTTGAGTATCCCGCCTTCTTCCCGGAGGAACCCAAATCTCGGGACGAGATTCTTTTGAGTGGGGGTGAGTTGTCACACCCTAGCTAGTCATGCATTAGAGTGTTGCATCATGTTTACTCTTTCATCAGAAACTTGAAATGGGGATCTGTGAAACCCTCAGAATCATTTTGAAAATGATCCAAATAAAAATTTCTCCAAAAGGGTCCAAGAAAATGCTCATGTTGCTCTCTGAAAATATTGGACAGAGATAAAAATCAAACCAATATTTTTAAGAGCTCATAGGTATTTATTTTGGGCATTTGGAATTAATGCATAAATATTTGCATTGGAAATATATTATATATATTAATATATGTCCAAATATTATGCCAATTATAAAGGAGCTCTGGAATAATATATCTAGCTCCTGCAAAAATTGGCATAAGTTAATAAATGATTTAATATTTTTTTAAATCAAAACAAATGTCAGAAATTAGAAAACAGAAAATAAATAAAAGGGAGAAACTTACCTGGGCTCCTCCACTGTGCAGCCCAGCCAGCTGGCCGGCCCAGCCAGCAGGCGGCCCAGCCCACCTCCCTCCTCTGTCGTCTTCGTCCTCGACAGAGGGAGGGGAGTGTGGCCGGCGCGCGCGCGCGCCACCGCGCCACGCCACCTCTCTCCCTGCCTGCCTGCCCTCCCCTCCTCGCTCGATGCCCCGGACGACGCCACGCCTCTCCCCCTGCTCTCTCTCACTCTCCCTCAGTTCCTCCCTCCTCTCCCTCGCTCTCTCTCTCACACGGCCGAACACCACCGTCGCCGCCGTTCGCCATAGCAGCCGTCTCCGGCCACCCCTCGCTCCCCCGACTAGCTCAGGAGCTCCGCCTCGACCCCCTCTTCCTCCCCACCGCTCCACGGGCCTCCGGAAGCCCTGCATCGCCGCCACGTCGCCGTTCCCCTCCTCGGGCTCCGACCACCGTCGCCGTCGATTCGCCGTCTCCAGCGCGTCCCCGAGCCCGCTTCGACGCCCACTGCAACCGCGGTGAGCTACGCCACCGTTTCCCCCTCTCCTCCCCCTCGTTCCCTCACCGTAGCCTCCTCCCCACCATGGCCGAACCTCCGCCGTCGCCGAGCTCGCCGTCGACGCAGCTCCGGTGACCATTTGGTCACCCCGGCGAGTCCAACGAGTTCGTAAGACCCCGTAGAGCATCCCTAGCGCCTCGCTTCGCTCACCTTCGAGCTCCAACCCCGTTCCCGTGCACGACCGAACCCCGGCGGCCGCAGCCGAGCTCGCCGCCGTCGATTCCGGCCACCTCCGGCACGGCCACCACCACCATTCGATGCGCGGGAGCAAGGGCTCTCCAACGAGCCCAAGCACGGCCTCGCCCGTGCCCTATAGCGCGATTCCGCATCGCGCCGCCGTCTCGGGCCTCGCCGGCGTCATGTCGCCGGTGGGTTTGACCCACTTTGACCATGGCAGGACCCCCCCTGAGTCCCTGACAGGTGGGCCCAGCCCTGTAGCTAATTAGGATTAGCGCTAACCACTGTTAGTTAACCCCCTGACACTGACTAGTGGGCCCCAGCGCCACTAATTAGTAATTAGGATTAAATTAACCCTGTTTAACCCCCCTGTCACTGACGTGTGGGCCCCACACGTCAGGTTTGACTTCAGCCAGCCGCAGTTGACCACTGACGTCATGCTGACGTCATGCTGGCGCAATAATTATATTTCTGGATTTAATTTAAATCAGGAAATTCCAGAATATTATTTAAACTTCAAAAATTCATAACTTTTATTCTGTAACTCCAAATTGGACAAATTATATATGAAAAATGATCAGAAAAATCCAATCTATCCATCTGTACTATTTTCATGCATGATCAAACAAGTTAAATTGATGTTTTAAGCAGAACAAGGAAAAGCACTTTAAAAGGCCATATTTGAATTTGAAATTTGAATCTTTGATTCAAATTTGTTCAAACCCTTCTGGTTTTAGTTGCATTAGCCCAACACACTCATATTGCCATGTTTCATGCATGCATCATATTGTTGCACATTGTTTGGTGATGGTTGTGTATCGGTGTCCTTTGCGACAGGTTCTGCCTCCGAGGAGTACCGTGATTACCCTAACGAAGAACCGTATCAGTGCATCGAACCATCAGGCAAGCAACCAACCATTTGATCATATCGATACAACCCATGTTCTCGCTCCTGCTCTCTTTTACTGCATTAAGACAACGCGTTTCAAACTGCTGTGTGCTACGGTAGTTGAACCCATTTCCTCTGCATGACCTGTCATTGCCACAGTAACTAGATGAAACCCACTAGCATGTGTAGGAGTTGATTGAGCCATATGTATGTGTTGTTCCTACCTTGCTATGCCTGCTATGCTTAGAGTCGTGTCAGGTCTGGTTCATCTGGGTGATGGGCTAGAGTGAAATGATTATGTCGGTAATGAGAGTGGTGTGGTGAACACGATTTGGTAAAGGTATCGATGAGAGGCCATGTAGGAGTACATGGTGGGTTGTTTCATTGAAGCCGACCTTAAGCACTGAGATCTGTATGTGTGATTTAAGAATCAGCTACTACCATGCATTGGGCCCGAAACCAATGGACCCTCTCGGCTTCTTATTCACCCTAGTTCTCCGTCCAGGAGTTGCAAGTAGTTTCTGGTGTTTGTAGCCTACTGGAGGCCGTGGACAGCGCTGACCGTAGGGGTGGGCTGTGATGCGGTAGGTACGTGGCACGGTGTACCGAATACCCGTTAGGTATCTCGGGAACCCTGTTCACATCGTTCGGGGCCGTATGGGAAACCTCGGCCGGACTCCCTGCGGATGGAACCTGGATAGGCGATAAACCTGGACTGGAGGCTTAGGTGATTAGGTAGGTCGTGGCCGACACCCACGTTGGGCTTCCGCTTGAAGGTTGCCGAGTACATGTCGTGTAAACGACGGTAAGTGGTGAGAGCGTGTATGAAGAAGTACACCCCTGCAGGGTTAACATGATCTATTCGAATAGCCGCGTCCGCGGTAAAGGACTACTTGGTTGCCTATACAGTTCATAGACAAGTAAATGGAAACTACTAAAAGCCTCAAGATAAGTGTGAGTGCCGAGGATGGCTCTTCCGTAGGAAGACGGAGGTGGATCCTCGGTAGTGTTTTGAATTGGTGAGTAGTGGACTCGTGTGCGCAAAACCATTTCAAGTTGGAGTATCGTAGGATAGTCTAGCCAAGAGTCAAAGCTGGCTTGCTGCAATAACTCCACCAACCCTTCTTGATACTATGCATGTATGTAGGATCTGATGTAAGTCTTGCTGAGTACCTTTGTACTCATGTTGCTATAATCTACATTTTTTACAGAAGACGCTGCAACCCCTTCTGATGGGTTCTATGTAGACGTTGACATCAACGAGTAGGCTAAAGACCCAGGTGGTGACCCTGAGCTTGTGAAGGACCACGTAGTATAGCTAGGCTTTCCAAGCCTCTTTTATTTTACTAGTTGTCTGTACTCAGACAAGTTACTTCCGCTGCTGGTTTGTATGACTGTATGACTTGTATGTTGGGTCGTGAGACCCGTATCTTTGTGTATGTTATGTATGGCTCCCTGAGCCTTAAATAAAGTACTTGTGTCGTAGAGTCATGTTGTGATGCTTCGTTGTATTTGCACATATCGAGCATATTGTGTGTATGATTGAAATGCTTGGTATGTGTGGGATCTGACTATCTAGTTGTTTATCTTTAGTAGCCTCTCTTACCGGGAAATGTCTCCTAGTGTTACCGCTGAGCCATGGTAGCTTGCTACTGCTCTGGAACACTTAGGCTGGCCGGCATGTGTCCTTCTTCGTTCCTGTGTCTGTCCCTTCGGGGAAATGTCACGCTTTGAGTACCGGAGTCCTGTTAGCCCGCTACAGCCCGGTTTACCGGAGTCCTGCTAGCCCAGTGCTACAGCCCGGACCCACTTGCTGATGACCGACACGTTCGAAGCTGGGTCATGGATGCCTGTCCCTGTAAGTCTGTGCCACTTTGGGTTTACGACTAGTCATGTCAGCCCGGGCTCTTTATCATATGGATGCTAGCGACACTATCATATACGTGAGCCAAAATGCGCAAACGGTCCCGGGCAAAGGTAAGGCGACACCCGTGGGGATACCGTGCGTGAGGCCGCAAAGTGATATGAGGTGTTACCGGCTAGATTGATGTGACATCGAGTCGGGGTCCTGACAAGCCCATAATTCAATAAATATCAATATAAAAGCATGATGCAAACTGGATGTATCAGACAACACAGGGGGTGTTCGGAGGAGAGATTGGCTGGCACAGTGGTGTGCCAGTCATGGATGCGTCCACTCCCCCGTCTCTCACTGTCCTCGCCCGTGTGCGTGCTGTTGCCGCTTCGGCGATGTTTTGAGGTGGGACGAATATTGCAATGTCATCGGTTGAGTGTCTTCTTTTAACCAAAGTTGACCTCTTTGGGATGGTCTTGGGGGTGTATGGCTTTTGGGCGGTGGCCTTGGTGGCGGGAGGCATGTAGTTTGTGGGCCGAGTGTGCGTCTTAGGTGCGGGAGGGAAGCCATGGCCACATGGGTGGCTTGGTTGCGGGCGATTGGTGGAGCTAGGGTTCGAGAGAGAAGTGTGTGCGCAGTCTGTGTACTGGCCGATGGTACATCACTTGCCCAGTCCATGTACTGGCCGACGGTGGCGGCGTCTGTGGATGTCATATCCTTCCTGAAGGCTCCATTGTAGTGTTCCCACAGCTTTTGTCATACTCCAGGTGAAAATTTGATCTGCGCGATTGGGCAGTGGTGGCTATCTATGGTTGTACCCTTCTGGGAGACACCGCTCTGGAGTCCTCGCTTTGTCGTTGTCAGTTTCACCTCTCCATTGTGGATTGTCATGATGGAGATCTCCGTTGGCTCCAAGCAGTCTTCTTTGCATATCCGTAGTGAGCTTGGTGGTCGGTCGAGAGGTGTGTGGGGTGGCCGGCACCTATGTATATTGCCTTGGGTGTGTGTGGAGGTGGCGTGAATTTGTATCGTCTCTCAGATGTAATGAGGTGATAATTGCCTTACAATATAAAGCGGGGAACCGTTTTTCACCATAAGGGAAACCCTTTTTCATCGTATAGAGAGAGTACTCTATAGTCGGTTAAACATCATTATGTTTGACTTAGTACAAAAGAAATGCACACTATTTAGCACAGATGGAGTAGACCAAATCAATTGCACACTAAGAGCATCTATATCCTAGAAAATCTGCCCTCTAAACCTCGCAGTCACTTCAGCGGACGGAGAGTTTGGGATGCGTGTAGCCGATCAGAAGAGTCATCTCCTCCTCGTGTAGCTGATTTTCCGCGAACACTGATCTCCCACGAACGCCAAAGTCCCGAGAACAACTCCTCAAGGATCCCTTGAACGGCTCCTTGCAGTCCCCTCCAATGTTTGTCCAAGCACCGCAGATGTGATGCCTCCAAGGTATCCACACGTACGGGGAGCAGCATTGAACGGCAGACTGCTAGGTCTGGTCGCGTAACATGGGGGCGTGGGGAGTGGTAGTGACTATAGAGGGAGGAAAAAGATCAACCCTAAAAGGTGCGATCACTCCCCTTCATATAGACCTCCAAGCTGGGCTCAACAATTGAGACCCACTAGGAGTTTACGTCCAATTTCCACTCGGATCCAGTCCGGATGGGTTGTTGCCCTTAAGTGTGTGACCCTATACACTATATAGAAAAGACACATCCGTGACATTATGGCCCGAACGAAAAAAAATATGTCATGGATGTGACACTTCTATAATGATAATTATGACAAAAACCATGTATCTTCATTGTGGTCCTTGACAACACAACAACACACGGGTCACAATATAGGTTCTCCAAAAACAATGTCTCCAAGGCGTTAACGATGCTTAAGCACCGACATTATGGGATCCATCCGCTGAGAGTCAGATATTGGGTTTTCACCTCGTAGAGCACGTACATCCTTGGTGCTTCAAAACAATGCCTTCAACAAAGACACGACACATAAAACACACCACCATTGTGTGGTGCAACCATCAAAGTTTGGACCTAGCATTTTCACCCCAGAGCTCGAGCTCTAGGGCTCAAAGAGCACCACCAAGCCCAAGAGTTATCGTGTGCTGCCGTCTCCTTTCGCCGAAGAAGACGAAGCTGTGTGAAAATGTCGACGTCTTGGGAATGGGGGTCCCCATACTTGCCTGCCTATGGCCCATGGCGTGGCTCCACCAGCGGCTCTATATGGCCCATCTTCATTAGCAAACACTCAAGACACTCGCGAGGGGCCAAGCCTCGCGAGGCGGACGATGCAAGATATCCTCAGGGGCAGCCTCACCAGGCTGGCGCGCGAGGGGCGAAGAGATCAAGGCAAGGGGCATCTCGCGAGGTTCCTGTGACGCAAGCCATGACGACGAAGGCCAGGCGGGCACCTGGCGGGCGCCAGCGCACACGGTGTCCTTGTTTCCTCTTTGGTGCTAAAGAGGCAAGCGCAGGCGCGGAGTCCTGAGGCATCAAGCAAAGGTTTCCATATCGGTGCAACGAGACCAAGACCAGTAGGACGACAGGACGGAGGTCACCATGGAGCCTAGGACAGCATCACCACCAGAGCCTTTGGCAGGAGAAGACCATCTTTTGTCAGGATAGCTTGTACTAGCTGTGCCCCTTCAAATTGGCCATTGTGGGATCCCTTCCCGCATAATATTTGGGAAGAGGACCAGGGCCTCTATAAATAGGAGTAGCCACCACCTTAGAAGGGGGGGCGGTCCTCTACCGCATCAACTCACCAAGTAGAAAAGCACCTCTCCTCACGAGGTTGTTCTTCCCTTGTAACTGTTCATCCTTATCCCAAGAGGCAATCCACCACACCACACTGGAGTAGGGTATTACACCACATCAGTGGACTGAACCAGTATAAATCTTGTGTCCCTTTGTGCTCTGAGTTTGACGCACTAAGCCTAGAGATTGCGGTGAGGGCGTGGGCTAGAGGGAGGAGAGATCTCTGTGCGCACCCCAGTGTTCGAACCTCAAGGGTTTTGCCGGAACCCGAAATCCGACATTTGGTGCGCCAGGTAGGGGTACGCTGAAGTTTTCCTTCTGTTGATCTGCATTCCACCGCTCCACCACATCCATGTCGGACGCGCGCTGAGCCTGCGCCGAGCGCCGGGCCGCCCTCGCCACCCGTGTCGCTCAGACAGCCGCTGTCGGTGGGCCTCCCCGTCGTTCTCCGACTCCTGTTGCCAACACCGCTACCGGCCCGGCAGAAAACAAGCGGCAGGCGTCGTCACTGCACCCCTCCGTGCGGCGGGACGGCCACACCGCCACACCGTCGCTGACTCTGGTCGGCTCATCGTCTCACGCTCGCCGCCCACCCACGGACACGCAGGCTGCGCTACTCATGGCATGCGAGCTCCTGCGTTACCGCCCGGTCGACGACCTCTACAAGGACTGGTTGGACCACATCGCCGAGCTCGTCAGCGCCGCTGGGGGCTCTCCTGCACCATCCCTCTCGCTGCCTCGCCCACCTCCATCCGCGGGCGATGTAGCTCACGGAGCGCCTCCGCCGCCTCTGCATCAAGACGGCGCCCTCGTGCCAAGGCGCGCAGCTCATGGAGCACCGCCGCCTCCTCCGTGTCAAAATGGTGTCCTCGCCCCAAGACGCATGGTCCCGCAGCGTGATCCACCGCGCCGTGTGCCCGCGCACGCAGAAGGAAGTTGTCAGGAGGTTCCTCGGCCACAAGAAAATGCCCCAGTGCTCCCGGCGCCTGATAACCCACAAGTATAGGGGATCAATTGTAGCCTCTTTTGATAAGTAAGAGTGTCAAACCCAATGAGGAGCTAAAGGTAGAACAAATATTCCCTCAAGTTCTATCGACCACCAATACAACTCTACGCACACTTGACATTTGCTTTACCGGAAACAAGTATGAAACTAGAAGTACTTTGTAGGTGTTTTCTCGGATAGGTATCCAAGATAATAAAGAGCAAGTAAATATAAAGTAGGGGCTGTTTAGATGAAGATACAACTAAATTAGTTTTAGTAAAGAGATTTTGTTAACAAGAAGGTTATTTGTCCCTAGGCAATCGATAACTAGACCGGTAATCATTATTGCAATTTTATTTGAGGGAGAGGCATAAGCTAACATACTTTCTCTACTTGGATCATATGCACTTATGATTGGAACTCTAGCAAGCATCCGCAACTACTAAAGATTCATTAAGGTAAAACCCAACCATAGCATTAAAGCATCAAGTCCCCTTTATCCCATACGCAAACAACCTACTTACTCGGGTTTGTGCTTCTGTCACTCACGCCACCCACCATAAGCAAATCATAAACATATTGCAAACCCTACAACGGGAATCCCTCACACTTGCGCGACACGGAGAGCACCATAGGACAGCACCAATAATAAAACATACAACTCAAACCAATCACGATCATCAAATAGCCATTAGGACAAAACAGATCTACTCAAACATCATAGGATAGCCATACATCAGTGGGAAATAATATATAGCATTGAGCACCATGTTTAAGTAGAGATTACAGCGGGTAAGAGAGAGATTACACCGCTGCATAGAGGGGGGAAGAGTTGCTGATGATGGCGGTGAAGTTGTTGGTGAAGATCGCGGTGATGATGATGGCCCCCGGTGGCACTCCGGTGCCACCGGAAGCGAGGGGGAGAGAGCCCCCCTCCTTCTTCTTCTTCCTTGACCTCCTCCCTAGATGGGAGAAGGGTTTCCCCTCTGGTCCATGGCCTCCATGGTGTGGGAGGGGAGAGAGCCCCTCCGAGATTGGATCTATCTCTCTGTCTCTCTCTGGTTCTGCGTTTCGTTCTGGCTCTGTTTCACCGTTTCGTATATATATGGAGATCCGTAACTCCGATTGGCCTGAAACCTTCGTCGTGATTTTTTGAAGAAAGAGGGGATGCCTCCCCAGCATACCCAAGCTTAGATGCTTGAGTCTCCTTGAATATTTACTTGGGGTGCCTCGGGCATCCCCAAGCTTGAGCTCTTGCCTCTCTTCCTATGCATCGGCATGTCATAAAAGAATAGTTCATGCACACATAGTAAAGGCCAATGCATAGTATAAACAGTTTCTTGCAATTTTATCGTATTGTAAACATAGAGAGGTGGAGATATAGTTCCTCTCTCATAATAATTGCAAGTTGGAGCAGCAAGCACATGCATATTATATTCATCAAAATCATCATGTGTAACGGTAAAAGGCAACCCATCAATGTCATCCTTAATAAGTGCAAACTTCTCTGATATAGTGTAATCAGGAGAATTCAAAAAGATAATAGGACTATCATGCGTGGGTGCAATAGCAACAATTTCATGTTTAACATAAGGAACTATAGCAAGTTCAAATCCATTAGCATCATTCATATTGGCATCTTGGCCACAAGAATAGCAAGCATCATCAAAAAGGGATATTTCAAGAGAATCAATGGGATCATAACAGTCATCACAGCAATCATCCTTCGGTAAGCACGAAGGGGAATTAAACAATGTATGAGTTGAAGAGTTACTCTCATTAGAAGGTGGGAACGGGTGATCAATCCGCTCTTCCTCCTTTTGTTCTTCGCTCTCCTCCTCATCTTTTTCATCCAATGAGCTCACAATTTCATCAATTTCTTCTTCCATAGACTCCTGCAAAATATTAGTCTCTTCATGGACAGCGGCGTATTCCTCAATATATTGTTTAACATAGGTATTAGAAGCATAATTCTCATAACAATATTCAAGTATAGCAAAATTTTCAGATTTGTAAAGAGTAGCATCATACTTTTCAATCAAAGAAGCAATTTCAAAAGCACCCTTAAAAGCAACAAATTCTTCAATTTTTTGAACATCATAGTAACTATAAGCACCTTTAGCATACGAAGATACGATTCCATTATCACTAAACTCACATTGGTAGGGAAGGTGTTTCTTAGGGTTTTCAGAACAACAAGTAAATCATATATTTCACATAAATTCCAAGCATAGCATTGCAAACGTTGAATTTGGCCCCATAATAGTTTCCCTTTTTCAGATATACGGTATCGCACATAACAAGCATGCTCATCTAAGGATTTGCCCTCAACTAAACTAGTTGGGGTTTCAGCACGAGCACATAGGGATCGAAGATGATCCAAGTAATAAGCTTCAGCAATGTGATAGATTTTGATTGGTTCTTCAACCATTGGTTCGGTAGGTACAACTAATTTTTTTGGTATTTTGCGTTTCCTACCCATAACTAAAGATAGGAAACAACTAGTAACAGCAAATAAAAATTACTTAGTGATAAAGCAAACAAGCACACATGAGAATATTCACCCCACGCTATTGCTCCCCGGCAACGGCGCCAGAAAAAAGTCTTGATAACCCACAAGTATAGGGGATCAATTGTAGCCTCTTTCGATAAGTAAGAGTGTCGAACCCAACGAGGAGCTAAAGGTAGAACAAATGTTCCCTCAAGTTCTATCGACCACCGATACAACTCTACGCACACTTGACGTTCGCTTTACCGGAAACAAGTATGAAACTAGAAGTACTTTGTAGGTGTTGTTGGATAGGTATGCAAGATAATAAAGAGCAAGTAAATATAAAGTAGGGTCTGTTTAGATGAAGACACAACTAAATTAGTTTTAGTAAAGAGCTTTTGTCAACAACAAGGTTATTTGTCCCTAGGCAATCGATAACTAGACCAGTAATCATTATTGCAATTTTATTTGAGGGAGAGGCATAAGCTAACATACTTTCTCTACTTGGATCATATGCACTTATGATTGGAACTCTAGCAAGCATCCGCAACTACTAAAGATTCATTAAGGTAAAACCCAACCATAGCATTAAAGCATCAAGTCCCCTTTATCCCATACGCAAACAACCTACTTACTCGGGTCTGTGCTTCTGTCACTCACGCCACCCACCATAAGAAAATCATAAACATATTGCAAACCCTACAGCGGGAATCCCTCACGCTTGCGCGACACGGAGAGCACCATAGGACAGCACCAATAATAAAACATACAACTCAAACCAATCACGATCATCAAATAGCCATTAGGACAAAACAGATCTACTCAAACATCATAGGATAGCCACACATCATTGGGAAATAATATATAGCGTTGAGCACCATGTTTAAGTAGAGATTACAGCGGGTAAGAGAGAGGTTACACCGCTGCATAGAGGGGGGAAGAGTTGGTGATGATGGAGGTGAAGTTGTTGGTGAAGATCGCGGTGATGATGATGGCCCCCGATGGCACTCCGATGCCACCGGAAGCGAGGGGGAGAGAGCCCCCCTCCTTCTTCTTCTTCTTCCTTGACCTCCTCCCTGGATGGGAGAAGGGTTTCCCCTCTGGTCCATGGCCTCCATGGCGTGGGAGGGGCGAGAACCCCTCCGAGATTGGATCTATCTCTTTGTCTCTCTCTGGTTCTACGTTCCGTTCTGGCTCTATTTCACCGTTTCGTATATATATGGAGATCCGTAACTCTGATTGGCCTAAAACCTTCGCCGTGATTTTTTTTCTGAATATTAGCTTTCTTGCGGCAAAATAAGAGCGTCAACCGCCTTACGGTGGCTTCACGAGGGTAGGGGCGCGCCCTAGGGGGGCGCCCCCTGCCTCGTGACCACCTCGGGCACTGGTTCGCATTGATTTTCCTTCCTAATTTTCCATATTTTCCAAAAATAAGCTCCGTCCGTTTTTATCCCGTTTGGACTCCGTTTGGTATGGGTTTTCTGCGAAACAAAAAACATGCAACAAACAGGAACTGACACTGGGCACTGGATCAATATGTTAGTCCCAAAAATAATATAAAAAGTTGCCAAAAAGTATATGAAAGTTGAATAATATTGGCATGGAACAATCAAAAATTATAGATACGACGGAGACGTATCAGCATCCCCAAGCTTAATTCCTGCTCGTCCTCGAGTAGGTAAATGATAAAAAAGATAATTTTTGATGTGAAATGCTACCTAGCATAATCTTGATCATACGTCTAATCATGGGATGAATATTAAGACACGAGTGATTCAAAACAATAATCTATCCTTTGACATAAAGACAATAATATTTCAAGCATACCAACCAAGCAATTATGTCTTATTGAAATAACATAGCCAAAGAAAGCTCATCCCTGCAAAATCATATAGTCTGGCTATGCTCCATCTTCACCACACAAAGCATTCACATCATGCACAACCCCGATGACAAGCCAAGCAATTGTTTCGTACTTTTGACATTCTCAAACCTTTTCAACTTTCACGCAATACATGAGCGTGAGCCATGGACATAGCACTAGAGTTATAAGTGCATTAATAGATATGGAGAAGACAAAAAAGGAGAAACTCTCACATCAACTAGGCGTATCAACGGGATATGGAGAAGCCCATTAATAGATATCAATGTGAGGAGTAGGGATTGCCACGCAACGGATGCACTAGAGTTATAAGTATATGAAAGCTCAAACTGAAACTAAGTGGGCGTGCATCCAACTTGCTTGCTCATGAAGACCTAGGGCATTTGAGGAAGCCCATCGTTGGAATATACAAGCCAAGTTCTATAATGAAAATTCCCACTAGTGTATGAAAGTGATAACTCAAGAGACTCTCTATATGAAGAACATGGTGCTACTTTGAAGCACAAGTGTGGGTAAAGGATAGTAACCCCCTTTTTTTGCGGGCTTCTTTGGCCCCCCTTTTTTTATTTAGGCTTCTTTAGCCTCTCCTTTTCTTGGGCAATGCTCTAATAATGATGATCATCACACTTTTATTTACTTACAACTCAATATTACAACTCGATACTAGAATAAAGATATGACTCTATATGAGTGCCTCCGGTGGTGTACCGGGATGTGCAATGATCTAGCATAGCAATGACATCAAAAACGGACAAGCCATGAAAACATCATGCTAGCTATCTTACGATCATGCAAAGCAATATGAAGATAAATGCTCAAGTCATGTATATGATGATGATGGAAGTTGCATGGCAATATATCTCGGAATGGCTATGGAAATGCCATGATAGGTAGGTATGGTGGCTGTTTTGAGGAAGGTATATGGTGGGTTTATGGTACCGGCGAAAGTTGCGCAGTACTAGAGAGGCTAGCAATGATGGAAGGGTGAGAGTGCGTATAATCCAGGACTCAACATTAGTCATAAAGAACTCACATACTTATTGCAAAAATCTATTAGTCATCGAAACAAAGTACTATGTGCATGCTCCTAGGGGGATAGATTGGTAGGGAAAGAACATCGCTCGTCCCCGACCGCCACTCATAAGGAAGACAATCAATAAACACCTCATGCTCCAACTTCGTTACATAATGGTTCACCATACGTGCATGCTACGGGACTTGCAAACCTCAACACAAGTATTTCTCAATTTCACAATTACACAACTAGCATGACTCTAATATCACCATCTTTATATCGCAAAACTATTGCAAGGAATCAAACATATCATATTCAGTGATCTACAAGTTTTATGTAGGATTTTATGACTAACCATGTGAATGACCAATTCCTGTCATCTCTCTAAATAGGTATAAGTGAATCAAGAGAGTTTAATTCTTTCTACAAAAGATATGCTCACTCTCTAACAAATATAAGTGAAGCAAAAGAGCATTCTACAAATGGCGGTTTTCTATGTAAAGAGAAACAGGCAATCCAAACTTCAAATAATATAAGTGAAGCACATGAAGCATTCTATAAAGCCATACTCAAAAGATATAGGTGAAGTGCAAAGAGCATTCTATAAATCAACCAAGGAATATCTCATACCAGCATGGTGCATAAAAGAGAAATGAAAACTAAATGCAAAAGACGCTCCAAGATTGCACATATCGCATGAACGAAACGAATCTGAAAACATACCGATACTTGTTGAAGAAAGAGGGGATGCCTCCCCAGCATCCCCAAGCTTAGACGCTTGAGTCTCCTTGAATATTTACTTGGGGTTCCACGGGAATCCCCAAGCTTGAGCTCTTGCCTCTCTTCCTTCTTCTCACATCGAGACCTTCTCAATCATCGAACACTTCATCCACACAAAACTTCAACAGAAAACTCGGTAAGATCTGTTAGTATAATAAAGCAAACAAGCACACACGAGAATATTCACCCCACGCTATTGCTCCCCTGCAACGGCGCCAGAAAAAGGTCTTGATAACCCACAATTATAGGGGATCAATTGTAGCCTCTTTAGATAAGTAAGAGTGTCAAACCCAACGAGGAGCTAAAGGTAGAACAAATATTCCCTCAAGTTCTATCGACCACCGATACAACTCTACGCACACTTGACGTTCGCTTTACCGGAAACAAGTATGAAACTAGAAGTACTTTGTAGGTGTTGTTGGATAGGTATGCAAGATAATAAAGAGCAAGTAAATATAAAGTAGGGGCTGTTTAGCTGAAGGCACAACTAAATTAGTTTTAGTAAAGAGCTTTTGTCAACAACAAGGTTATTTGTCCCTAGGCAATCGATAATTGACCAGTAATCATTATTGCAATTTTATTTGAGGGAGAGGCATAAGCTAATATACTTTCTCTACTTGGATCATATGCACTTATGATTGGAACTCTAGCAAGCATCCGCAACTACTAAAGATTCATTAAGGTAAAACCCAACCATAGCATTAAAGCATCAAGTCCCCTTTATCCCATACGCAAACAACCTACTTACTCGGGTCTGTGCTTCTGTCACTCACGTCACCCACCATAAGAAAATCATAAACATATTGCAAACCCTACAGCGGGAATCCCTCACGCTTGCGCGACACGGAGAGCACCATAGGACAGCACCAATAATAAAACATACTCCCTCCGTAAACTAATATAAGAGTGTTTAGATTACTATTTTAGTGATCTAAACGCTCTTATATTAGTTTACAGAGGGAGTACAACTCAAACCAATCACGATCATCAAATAGCCATTAGGACAAAACAGATCTACTCAAACATCATAGAATAGCCATACATCATTGGGAAATAATATATAGCGCTGAGCACCATGTTTAAGTAGAGATTACAGTGGGTAAGAGAGAGCTTACACCGCTGCATAGAGGGGGGAAGAGTTGGTGATGATGGCGGTGAAGTTGTTGGTGAAGATCGCGGTGATGATGATGGCCCCCGGTGGCACTCCGATGCCACCGGAAGCGAGGGGGAGAGAGCCCCCCTCCTTCTTCTTCTTCTTCCTTGACCTCCTCCCTGGATGGGAGAAGGGTTTCCCCTCTGGTCCATGGCCTCCATGGCGTGGGAGGGGCGAGAACCCCTCCGAGATTGGATCTATCTCTCTGTCTCTCTCTGGTTCTGCATTCCGTTATGGCTCTGTTTCACCGTTTCGTATATATATGGAGATCCGTAACTCCGATTGGCCTGAAACCTTCGCCGTGATTTTTTTCCGAATATTAGCTTTCTTGCGGCAAAAGAAGAGCGTCAACCGCCTTACGGTGGGATCACGAGGGTAGGGGCGCGCCCTAGGGGGGCGCGCCCTAGGGGGGCGCCCCCTGCCTCATGACCACCTCGGGCACTAGTTCGCGTTGATTTTCCTTCCGAATTTTCCATATTTTCCAAAAATAAGCTGCGTCCATTTTTATCCCGTTTGAACTCCGTTTGGTATGGGTTTTCTGCAAAACAAAAAACATGCAACAAACAGAAACTAGCACTAGGCACTGGATCAATATGTTAGTCCCAAAAATAATATAAAAAGTTGCCAAAAAGTATATGAAAGTTGAATAATATTGGCATGGAACAATCAAAAAGTATAGATATGACGGAGACGTATCAGCGCCACGACTAGACCGTGTGCCGCCTGTGGCGGCGGTGTGCGGGCATCAAGGGCAGGCTCCGCCCGTACAGAGGGCCCCGGTGGCCACCGCAGGCTGCCGCGCCCTCGTTCCCGAGCTGCGTAGCGTCGTCTGGCCAGGCAAGTTCAAGCCGGACCTGCCTCCTCGCTACGACGGCACCCATGACCCCGCGGAGTTCCTGCAGCTTTAGGAGCTAAGCATCAAGGCGGCCAATGGCGACGAGAAGGTCATGGCGAACTGTTTTCCCTTGGCTCTCAAGGATGGCGCTTGCTCGTGGCTCCTGAACCTGCCTCCAGGCTCGATCTCCTCCTGGGGTGAGATGCGCGACCGCTTCGTCGCCAACTTCCAGGGCACTCGTGACCGCCCTCCGGCCGCGGGTGACCTGCACCGCATCAAGCAACAGCCGGGAGAGACCCTGCAGAAGTACATCTAGCGCTTCAACAGCATGCGTCTCAAGATCCCCAAGGTGACGGACGAGGCCATCATCTCAGTATTTTCTGATGGCGTCTGCAACATCAAGATGAAGGAGGAGCTCACCATCCACGAGGAGCTATGCACGACTCTGGAGCTGTTCAACATAGCAAACAAGTGTGCAAGAGCTGAGGAGGGGCGTCTCTCCCTCCATGAGCTCCCTGCTACAGATCCAGAGGAGAAGAAGGCCAAGGTCAAGGACGTGAAGCACAAGGGAGTAGCCATACTCGCGGAAGAGCCAGACACAGAGCACGGCCGGGACCTCCCCGAGTCGTCCAAGGGCAGTCGTACGTTCTGCGCCTTCCACAACGTGCGCAGCCACAACACCAATGATTGTCAAGAGCTCAGAGCCATTCGAGATGGATGCTTCGGTCGACGCCCCGAACGCAACGACCGGGGCTACGACCGAGGAGGCGGATGAGGCAGAGGAAGATGGGACAATCGCGGCCCCCGCCAGGAGTGGTGCGACCAGCCTCGCAAAGACCGCTGGCAGGACCAGCCTCGTGAGGGCGCCTGGAGGGACCAACCTCGCAAGGACCGTCCTCAGGGCAATCCTGGTCTCCCTCCGCTGCGGCCACCACCAAGGAGGAACGACGACCACCATTAGGACGACGGGGCCGGGGGCTTCCAGGAGCCGCGCGCCATCGCTTGCATCTTGGGTGGTGCTTAGGCCCTGGCTTCCTAGCGCATCTTCAAGTAGTTCTCTCGCAAGGTGAATGTAGCCCTCCCCAAGCTCAAGGCCACGCGACCGCTCAGATGGTCCAAGTACGCCATCACCTTCAGCTCGGCGGACCATCTCAAGTGCACGGCGACCGCCACCGTCCTCCCGATGCTCTGTTCACCTGTCATCAGCAATGTCCAAGTCACCAAGACCCTCACCAACGGCGGTGCAGGGCTCAGTGTCCTGTCCGTCGAGACGTTCGATAGCCTCCAAGTGCCATACGATCAGCTTCAGCCCACCAGGACTTTCTCAGGAGTGACTAATGGCTCCACCACCCCGATAGGGCAAGTTCGTCTCCCTGTCACCTTTGGTCAGCGCGACAACTACCACACCAAGCTCGTCGACTTCGATGTCGCCCACATTCGTCTGATGTACAATGTCATCCTCGGGTACCCGGCGTTAGCCAAATTCATGGCAGTCACCCACCATGGCTACAACGTCCTTAAGATGCCGGAAAGTGGTGGAATCATCACAGTCCCCTATGAAGAAAGATATGTGGTGTGCTCCCTCAAGCACGCCTTCCAAGCCGCAGCAATCGAAGACCCCGACAGCGCGGGTGCACAGTACCCTCCTGAGGCCAACCCCAAGAAGAAGAAGCAGCTACTCCGCACAGGGCCTCAGGGGAGTGGCACCTCTAGCGGTGCCACCTCAGGACCGGCGCCCGCACCTGGGGCGCCTCCCTCCCTCGCATAGGAAGGCACCCTAGCGCCCTCCTCGGGCAGGACTCGGGGGATCTCTTCTGGAGGACCTCAGACCTGGCCAACATCACGAGGGAGGCGCTCGGGCACCACGTGGAGGCATGCTTCACGGCATGTTTCCCTCAGGATGGCACCGGGCGAGGAGCGCCCGGCGCTCAGGAGTTCATCATCAAGACCACTCAGAAGCTTCAGGAAGCAAGGGCGATACGCGGCGACCGCCACCCACCTGGTGTAGCTCCCCACACAGGCGAGGGTGGTGAGATACGCGTCTGCATCGACATCCCAGGGCTCAACAGGGCCGCATCTCAGGAGCGCTTCTGGCCTTCGCATGCTGGCTGGTGTGAGGGTCCACCTCACAGCTATGTGTGCATGCCGTTCGGCCTGCCGAGCATGGCAGCCGCCTTCCAGCGTAATCTACGGAGAATCCTGGCGACCCAGGAGGCCAGGCATCACGCGGTCCTGGCGGAGATGGAGACGGTCCTCAAGAGGACACCTGAGCCCCCTGAGCCTCCCGAGGCTCAGGGTCTTGACGACTCGTGAGGAGTGACTTCTTTAGCGTGCACCTTCCGTTACCCCAACGCTCATTCGACAACAAAACCAGGTGACATTTTCCAAGTTCATTAAGCTGGGAGCGCCCCTCGAGCTGCATTATTCCTAGGTCACGTGAGCCTGTCCCTACGGCGTGTATCCTCTTGCATCTTTAGTTTACCCTGCTGGGGGCACCCCTCGGGCTGCATCATCCCAGGCCGCTCGGGTCCGACCCAGTGGCATGTATCGTTCTTGTATTTACCTAACCTAGTTTGCTCTCCATGCATGAGTTATTTACGGTCATTACCTGCTTGATTGCCACCTACCGCTGCAGCCATTTATGCCAGCACGGCGCTTGTGCTCGGGTCCGTCCCTACAACGCTGATAAATCTGAGCGGTCGAGCTCTGGCTCACGGCACGCCCTCGCACGTCACCTCACCGGACCCTCAGTGCCTTCACCTTCTTGCGGAGCAACCAGTGGCAGACCGGCAATCCTAGTGGCAATTTGTGTCCCTCCTCACACTAACCTGCACGAACCTCCTCGGGACAACAGCGGGCGGTACCGCGAGCTCCCTCTTCTCCCATGCAATTCTCTTGCACGTTAAAAGGGGGGCTCCTGAGCATCGTGACTCAGGAGCTCTTACTGGCTCTCCAGCCCTCACCCCCTGGCCTTGACCATGGCATCGCGACCTGGCATACCAGCGGCGGCTCAGCTCGCTCGAGGGCCGGGACCTGAGGACGTAGAGCACATTGAAGAGCGCAGATAAGAGGGGAAGGCTCGCACGGGCCTAACCTGGCTACACTACGGCTGTTGGCATATGAGTCTGGCACAGCACGAGGAAACAACTCCGGACTACCAAGATAAGTTTCGCACCCGGGTCGGCCGAGCGCTACGGCATAGGATTCTCACCTCTCGTTGCCCTGCTGCGGCGACATTGCCTCCCTTTCCCACCCTTAGGTAGCTGCTTTCACGTTAAAGGGGACCTCTTGAGCATCGCGCTGCAGGAGCTCTTACTGGACCTCAGGCCGCTCACCTCATGGCCTTGACCACGGCATCGCGACCTGGCATACCAGCGACGGCTGCAGCCTGCCTGGGACTGAGACCTATCGGCGTAGAGCACCAAGCTACTGCGGGGTTGGAAAGGGGAGACCGAGCCGAAGCAGGACATGTGTTCGCGAATTTTCATAATAAGGACAATATCAACAAAAGACATTATAGACCCTTTACATGCCCCCATGGGGTCCGCCTTGATTCCTCGCAGGGAACAAAAGAAGGGAGTTTTTAGGGGCCCTATCTACACGCGCCAAACGCCGCCGACGCCATCATCAACAATGGGCCATGGAAGGTCGGCGCCAACCCCATCCAGATTAGCGACGTCGGCAGCTGGTCGATGCGGCCTTACTCCCAGCGCGGCGAGAGCTCGGAGGCACGAAGCTGTCATCGCTCATCTCCGGAGTCTCGTCGATCTCGGGAGGATCGCTGGGCCACCAGGAGCAGCCGTTGCTGCTGGAGGAGTTGATGGCGAAGCCCGCGACCGGCTCGGCGTTGGTCGCTGTGCCATCCTGATAGCCCCCTTCAGGGAAGCACTCCAAGCAGCAGCCTTCCTTGTCGAAGACCTTGAAGAACATCGTGGAGGCGCCGTCGTACTCAAAGTGGGTGGCGAGGGCGCCTTGCGCACGACAGACTCGAGCGACCTCGCCCCAGCCGCGGGTCATGAAGATCTTCTCGGGGGAGACGACTTCAACCTCCGCCCCAGTCGTTAGGGTGTCGTAGTCGGTGTGGTGCAGCCAAAGCTCGAGGGGACCCTTGGCGACATCTCTGCGGCGAAGAACTGCGGGAAGTGAATCCAAGTGCGTGGAGACATCGCCGCCCACATCACAAGTTCGCGCGAGGAGTCCACGGCGTGGGCTCCTGGGGCAGTGATAACCCACAAGTATAGGGGATCAATTGTAGCCTCTTTCGATAAGTAAGAGTGTCGAACCCAACGAGGAGCTAAAGGTAGAACAAATATTCCCTCAAGTTCTATCGACCACCTATACAACTCTACGCACGCTTAATGTTCGCTTTACCTAGAACAAGTATGAAACTAGAAGTACTTTGTAGGTGTTTTTGGATAGGTTTGCAAGAATATAAAGTGCACGTAAATAAAAAGTAGGGGCTGTTTAGGTAAAGAAGCAATATAGTTAGTATAGTGAGTGTGGAAAAGTGGTGGTAGGAGTTCTGAAATTGTCCCTAAGCAATTGACTATGTTACTAGACCGATAGCAAGTTTTATGTGGGAGAGGCCACTACTAGCATGTCATCCCTGAACTGGAAATCTATGCACTTATGATTGGAACTGTTAGCAAGCATCCGCAACTACTAACATTCATTAAGGAAAAACCCAACCATAGCATTAAGATATATTGGTCCCCCTTCAATCTCGTATGCATCAATTTCTATGCTAGGTTGAAGTTTCTGTCACTCTTGCCTTCCAATACATAGTCCTATCAACATACAACTAACCCTATGGTGTGATCCACGCGCACGCTCATATGATGGGCACCAAAGGGCAGCAACATAACCACAAGCAAATTAAACCAATCATATCAATTCATCAACCACCGATAGGACAACGAAAATCTACTCAGACATCATAGGATGGCAACACAGCATTGGATAATAATATGAAGCATAAAGCACCATGTTCAAGTAGAGGGTATAGCGGGTTGCGGCAGAGTGGACCGCTGTAGATAGAGGAGGAAGGTGATGGAGATGTTGGTGAAGATGGCTAATGTGTTGGTGAAGATCGCGGTGATGATGATGGCCCCCGGCGGCGTTCCGGCGCCACCAGAAGCGAGGGGGAGAGAGCCCCCCTCCTTCTTCCTCTTCCTTGACCTTCTCCCTAGATGGGAGAAGGGTTTCCCCTTTTGTCCATGGCCTCCATGGCATGGGAGGGGCGAGAGCCCCTCCGAGATTGGATTTGTCTCTCTGTCTCTCTCTCTGTTTCTGCGTTCTCAGATTCTGCCCTTTCACTGTTACTTATATTCCCGGAGATCCGTAACTCCGATTGGGCTGAAATTTTAACACGATCTCTATCCAAATATTAGCTTTCTTTCGGCGAAAGAAGGGCATCAACCGCCTTACGGGGTGGCCATGAGGGCCTAGGGCACGCTTGCCCCCTGGGGCGCGCCCCCCTACCTCGTGGCCGCCTCGGGCATCGTCTCGCGTTGATTTTTCTTCCCAAAAATCACATATATTCCAAAAAAATCTCCATCAGTTTTTATCCCGTTTGGACTCTGTTTGATATGGATTTACTACGAAACAAAAAACATGCAACAAACAGGAACTGGCACTAGGCACTGGATCAATATGTTAGTCCCAAAAATAGTATAAAAAGTTGCCAAAAGTATATGAAAGTTGTAGAATATTGGCATGGAACAATCAAAAATTATAGATACGACGGGACGTATCAGCATCCCCGAGCTTAATTCCTGCTCGTCCTCGAGTAGGTAAATGATAAAAAAGATAATTTTTGATGTGGAATGCTACCTAGCATAATCTTGATCATGTAATCTAATCATGGCATGAATATTAAGACATGAGTGATTCAAAGCAATAGTCTATCATTTGACATTAATATAATAATACTTCAAGCATACTGTAACGCCCTCGATGCGGCTATATCTCCCACGTGTCGAAGCACGACTTAGAGGCATAACCGCATTGAAAGCAATGTCGCAAGTGAGGTAATCTTCACACAACCCAAGTAATACAATAGGGGAAAAAGATACATAGTTGGCTTACAATCGCCACGTCACAGAATTACATGAATAAAGCATTACAACAACCAGATACAATCAAGATCCGACTACGGAACCAAATTAAAAGAAGAACCCCAAATGCGACAAGGTCCCCGATCGACCCCAACTGGGCTCCACTACTGATCAACTAGAACGAAACAACACAAAAGACAAGATCTTCATCGAGCTCCTCCTGAGCTTGGTTGCGTCGTCTGCATGGACTCATCGGCACCTGCAGGCTGGTTTTGGAAGTATCTGTGAGCCACGGGGACTCAGCAATCTCGCACCCTCGCGATCAAGACTATTTAAGCTTATGGGTAAGGAAAAAAGGTATGAGGTGGAGCTGCAGCAAGCGACTAGCATATATGGTAGCTAACATACGCAAATGAGAGTGAGAAGAGAAGGCAAAGCACGGTCAATAAAAGTATGATCAAGAAGTGATCCTAAAACAACCTACGTCAAGCATAACTCCAACACCGTGTTCACTTCCCGGACTCCGCCGGAAAGAGACCATCACGGTTACACACGCGGTTGATGCATTTTAACTAAAGTCAACTTCAGGTTTTCTACAACCAGACGTTAACAAATTCCCATCTTCCCATAACCGCGGGCACGGCTTTCGAAAGTTCAAATCCCTGCAGGGTAGTCCCAACTTAGCCCATGACAAGCTCTCACGGTCAACGAAGGAATAGACCTCCTCCCGAGACATTCCGATCAGACTCGGTATCCCGGTTCTACAAGACACTTCGACAAGTTAAAACAAATCCAGCAACACCGCCCGAATGTGCCGACAAATCCCGATAGGAGCTGCACATATCTCGTTCTCAGGGCACACTCAGATGAGCGCTCCATACAACTAAAACGAAACCTCGAGTTTCCCCGAGGGGGCGCTGCACAGGACTCTAGTTTGGACCAACACTCAGAGGAGCACTGGCCCGGGGGGGTTAAAATAATGATGACCCTCAGGAGCGCGACTCCCAAGGGAAAACAAAAGGCTAGGTGGCAAATGGTAAAACCAATGTTGGGCATTGCTAGAAGAGCTTTACTCAAGGCGAACTGTCAAGGGGTTCCCATTATTACCCAACCGCGTAAGGACGCAAAATCCGGGAACATAACACTGATATGACGGAAACTAGGGCGGCAAGAGTGGAACAAAAGACCAGGCATAAGGCCGAGCCTTCCACCCTTTACCAAGTATATAGATGCATTAATTAAATAAGAGATATTGTGATATCCCAATAAGTAAACATCTTCCAACGAGGAAAAACATCTCCATGTTCCAACAAGGAACAAACCTCAATCTTCACCTGCAACTAACAACGCTATAAGAGGGGCTGAGCAAAGCGGTAACATAGCCAATCAACGGTTTGCTAGGACAAGGTGGGTTAGAGGCTTGGTTCAACAATATAGGAGGTATGATAAGCAAGTGGTAGGTATCGCAGCATAGGCATAGCTAAAGAGCGAGCATCTAGCAAGCAAAGATAGAAGTGATTTCAAGGGTATGGTCATCTTGCCTGAAATCCCGCAAGGAAGAAGAACGAGTCCATGAAGAAGACAAATGGGCGTAGACGAACGGTTCCTCACAAACGCGACGTTATCGAAACCAACCGACGAAGCAACACCGGAAAGGAGCAAACAACAAAGTAAACAACCAACACACGAACATGGCACGATGCACAATCGAGTATGATGCATGTCCGGTTTAATGAAGCATGGCATGGCAAAATGCACAAGCAACCCTACAAATTAAGTGGAGCTCAATATGCAACGAGTTGCATATTGACGGAACACCACATCAATTATTTAGTTCAATCTCGTTTATGTACCCAACAATATTAAATGTTGTTAAACATGGCAAGAGGGTGAAGCAAATGAAAACTACCTATCTAGTCAAGTTTAAATGAGGCCGGAAACAACAAACAACAATTCCGGTAAATCCCCATATGCATATTATAAATTTGGTACTGTTCTGCCCTAAACACACTTTTAGGGTTGTTAAACATGCAAAACAAGTACACCATGTTAAACAAGACATTTTTCTACCCCATTTGCATATAAAGTTTATTAGAAACCGAGCTACGGTTATTTAGTTATGAAATAAAGCATTTTAGCATGGCATAGGATCAAATTTAAACAAACAACATTTTAAACATTTTAAACATAGATGAAAGTTGCATATTATTAAACTAGACAAAATTCTAAGCAACTTTCATATATAATTCATTTTAATCCGATGCACCAATTGTGAGTTATTATATGCATGATCCACAAGGGCTTTTCTGCAAAACTGTTGCCTCTGGAATAAAAGAGAAATTCGCTGTAGAGGAAAAAAGACAATCGGGCTGAATCTGGGATCTGGGCTGGGGAGCTGCTCACATTGGGCCTGCAGGCGCGCGTGGAGCTGGGTCTCGTGGGCGAAGGGAGCTGGGACTGCGCCTTGGTGCTGGGCCGGACTTGCTGGAGGAAGCTTTGAGCCGGGGCAAGGGAAGATGGGGCCCACGCGCGGTCGCTGTGTCATCATGCCCGGTCAACGCGAGGGCGACCCGAGCAAACAGAGGCAGAGGCGTTCTCCTCCCTGTTCGAGCAAAGCAGAGGTGAGGCCTGGTCAACGGCGGCGCAATGGAAGGGACTTGGGCGGAGGACGGGGAGCATGGCGTATCCAGTCGAGGACGTGGGCGGCGGATCTGGCGATGCAGCCAATGGCACGGCGTTGCTCGTCCTTCTCTGGAGCAGGGACAAGGCGGATGCAGGCGAGCGAGGCAGAGGAGCTTGGCGCGCGGCTTCGATGGCCGGCCGGCAATGCTTGGCATAGAGGAAGGAGGTCCGATGGGGCCCGAGGGCATAGGGCGTCGGGGTGGCCGGGTCCGGTCACGGGAGATCGCCGGGGTCCCTTTCCCTGCCAGATCGAAGCGGAGGCGAGCCGGTGGACATGGAGCTCCATGACGCGGGTGCTGAAGATGGCGGGGTTGAGGAGGAACCCGGGCGCCATGGACACCATGTGAGGGAGCTCGAGGAAGCAGCTGCAACAGGAGGCGGTGACGCGAGGTGGATGAGAAGGCTGGCGTTGGGGAAGAACTCGAGGCCATCCATGGAGTCGGGTGCTCTCTTGTTCATACCTGGTACAGAGACGGAAAGGGAGTTGAGAGAGAGGAGGAGAAGGAAACGGGAAGGAGGAAGGGGAGCAGAAGAGGTTGGTCCTGGCAGGGGTGGTCTCCGACGAAGCCGGCCGGCGACGAGGTAAGGCGGAGGCACTCGGGAGGAGCTCGTCTCCCTGGTCGATGAAGGAGAGCGAGGAGGGAGAGGATCGATGGGCTTGGGTGGATCGAGGGGAAGCAGAGGCTGGCGCTGGTTGGCTGGATTGGATCGGGGAAAAGAAACTGGTTGGTGGAAGGATCCCGAGGAGGATTTGGTGGAATGGCGGCGGCTGGGAGGATGGGACATCTCTCCTCAATTTTAGGGTTGGACTATATATATATATTAAGTGGATTAGTTTAGGGGCTACCTCATCCCTACGATCGTAATAGGACGGTCGCGAATAAAATAGTTAGGGAGCCCAATTAACAAAACGGAGATGTTTTGTAGATGTTTGGGGATGTTCCGGACACAACGGTAGCGACAGCCCGAGTCGGGTCCGAGACAGCTTTCGGGCGCGCGCGAGGAGGGTCGCGGGCTGACGAGAGAGGTTAGGTAGGGCCTGGCAGTGAGTAGCGGACTGTGTAGACGGACTAGAGAGGAAAGAGAGGGAAAGCCCGGCAACAGTTTTCGGAGACCGAAAACGTCCGACGTTGACCGACTATAATGTCGCTATAGTTATCCGTTGGGCTATCAAACAAACTCCAAACGCAATGAAACTTGGCAGGCGGCCTACCGACAACAAAACAACACCACACGCCAACTCTCATCCCATTCCGAGAACATTTTCTGGCCACTTATGAAATATTATTTCGGACATGCCGCGGGCGCGTGCAAGTGTGGTTGGGCTCAGAACGGACAACGGAAGGAACTAGGGAAAACCCGGACGGATGCAAGTTTTGAGAACATGATGATGCAATGCACATGATGACATGATAAAATGCAACACGCAAGCAAATGACAAGGCAACAATAGCGAATAACTGGACGACATCTGGCGCAACAGTCTCGGGGCATCACAACACTCCACCACTGCGAGAGGATCTCGTCCCGGGATCTAGAATGGCACCGGAGGGAAAACGGAAGAGATAAAGAAGAGGTAAAACTAAGTTGCTTCTTTGACAAACGAGTGAAACCAAGAAACCTTGAAAAGTTGAACAAATTGAAAGAAAGAATACAACGGAGATGAACGAAGTTGAAAACACCCGGTTAGAAAAGAAGAACAAGGAAGAACAATTCCTTATAGCACTCCGATTGAAAAGAGATACAAGACCTAATAGGATGAAAAAGGATTTGAGCAAAGGGGCACAACACTCCGGTTAAGCAAGATAGAGAAGGAAAAAGACTGATATAATTTGGACAGCACTTTGACTGAAAAGAAAAGGAATTGAATAAGAACTTGATTAAGTGAAAGAACTTGAAAAGAGGGCACGACACTCCGGTTAAATGGATAAGCACGACAAGAGCATGGTCCTGACACATTCGAGATGATGGGTTGAAAAGATGAGCATCACAATGCCTCCGGAACAAAAGTAAGAATGGAATGAAGTGAACAAAGGGAAACAAGGTCTTGAGGGAGCATGTTTACAACAAAAGCTAGAACGGAGTTGTTGGAAAACCAACAACGAAAGGAATAAGCTTGATATGGTCTTATGGAATACATCTCAAATTATGAGGTGACAACCTGCCACTCATAGGAAAAAGAATTGGATTGGTAAGAATGAGGAGACGAGAAACTATTTCACCGGGAGGATAGATGAAGAACTTGGGTCATTTATGAGCACCATAAATAGCAACAATCCTCAGGGAAGGCTTTAGGTGAAATATAACCCAAGATAATTCCAATGAATAGGTTGATGGATTTAAAATATCTCATTCTCAACAACATGTGAATCATGAAACATGAACTCAAATTATCAAGAATGGCATAATACCACCTTCAATAATACGGAAGAAAGAATTGCACTCCGGATAGCAAGATGAAGAATGCTTGAGCTCCTTAGAAACGACTGTCGATGAACACTTCGAGAAGGAATTAAATCCTTGATGAATCCATCATGTAGAACCTTCATGAAGAACTCCGGTAACAAAAGGATGATCAAACGGAAGGAAAGAGAAGTTGAAAACACAAGGTGAAACCTTGTAATGATTTAGATGAATCTCCATGGTGATATAATTGCGAGAGCTTGGGACTCCGGGAAAGAAAAATGAATCAAGTGAAATCGAGAATTTGATGAGCCTCCAGAATAAAGAATTAATCACTTGGATGAAACAAGAATAAGAATTACATTATGCTTATCCTTCACCAATTAAATTGGTGACAAACAATGGATTTGGCATACTACTTATTCTCGTAGAAAGGATTAAAAGAGATATATCAAAACTTAAGAACGTCTTCAACGAACCACCGTAAGAATTGCAAAAGAACGATTAAAACATGAAGAAACACCGGGAAGGATTAGCAATTAAACGAAGATGCTTGAGAGAATTTAGATCCAAAAGAACGAAGAGATTATGAGCTGATTAGAGAATCCTTGATTTAGACACCGGTATGATTTAGAGTGTGAGAGCTGAAGGATGGAATGAATAAATCTTAGATGATGGGCTCCGAATAATCAAACTGAACATAATCCTGAATTGCTCTGGATAGGATGAAAAGAATTCTGACAATCGAAAACAATTATGAGAGGATGCCCTTGAACTAGAACCACGAATCTTGAAGAGAATGGAGCAAGATATGGAGGAAAAGCTCTTCTTCGGTCTTCAAATGTTGAGAATGACGACGAGAAACACCACCAAGAATTATTTATACACTCCGGAAGAATCAAAACGAAGAGGTTGCGCCAACGATGAAAAGAATTTGACAGATCTTGGAGAAATACATCTGACTGATGATAATTCATTCTTACGTCAAACTTTGACAAGAAATTTGAGGATAACGTCGGGAAAATAAGAAGAGTCAGGCAAGCTCCTGGGAAAAGACCTGTGGGTTAGGGCCCACTCAAAAGAAACACCGTAGAACAATTTGAAGGAGATATTACACTGGTTGAATTAAATGACTTAAATGATATAACATCCTCAAAAGAGTTTGAACGAAAGCAGAGTGGTAACATGAATCTTCGAAATATCTTGAGCACTCCGGAACAAATGAATAGGGAGAAATGAATGGCTATGAGGTGCACCGGCACGAGAAAAGCATTTGAAACAATGAAAAAGGATATGATCAACACCAAAGCTTGATTTGAATCCACCGGAGAAGAAAACGAGTGAAGAGAGACGAACTTGAAGCTTCGTTAGCATCTTCTGAGAATCAACGGATAAGAACATTGACGGAAAAGAATGGAGAGATTTCCCATCAATAAAAAGGATACTTGAATAAGAAAGTTGAGTCCTTGAAGAAAAAGGGTGGGAGGGAGGGAAAAATAAAGGCAACTTGGAGACGGATGAAACAAACACCGTTGAGAAGAACTGATAATTGATCTAGCTGATGTTGAAATGATCGGAACCACTTGAAGAGAAAACACGCCGGTTGAAAAGGATTGACATGACAATCTCGATGATCAAGAAGGATTAGTATCCACATAGAAATATGAGAACACCATTTAGGAAAGGTATGGAATCAACATTTGACTTCGAAACAACTCGAATACCACAACTGAAAAACAAAACAAAGGATTGGCTTGCAGAATAAGCTGGAACAAACATATGATAGAGATTTCGTCCGATGTTTTCGTGGTGGGGCCTACACGGGCTCGATCGTACAGCACCATCATGTACAAGGTAGTGCACATGACATACGAAGCGTCCCCGAGTCGGCATAGCCAAGGACTCTTTAAGACACAACGAGACTACTGTAAAACCAACCGTGAATAGGCGGACCACTAGACGTCGAACCCCAATTTCATATCATACATCTGTTGGAAAGATATCCTAAGAGCTACTTGAATTCCCACCTATGGAACTCCCGAACCTTTTCAGTTATGCAATCAGGTGTTGGGGATACAGGGGAAGCATAATATCTCACCCAAACTAGCAAATCCTACATCCAGCTGTATCCATCCTTCAACACATAACCAAGAAACCTTCGGAAATCGTCTACCTCAACCTTCGAAAAGCATCCGTTATACGAGTTATGGCAATACTCCCAAACTCCCGCCCCAGTACTGGGTGGCGTCGAGGTTATCTCACCAACGAACTGCATAAAAGAGATTTTCGATGTCGGCGTACTAAACTCAGGTATTCCAGAACTGCAATGATAAAATTGTGACGACAACACCTCGGAGCTCAACTCCCCGGGACACTGCCACAAAACCCCTGACAGGAGGCACCAAGACAATGTTCTCATCACAAAACCATCGGAACGATTCCAAGATACCCGCGTGATCCTAAAAAAATTTAGTGAAATTTGAGAAGAGAAGAGTCAAAACTCTACGTCAGGATGCCTTACCAGAGCGATGAGGAGACTGGGGAGTAAAAAGAATTCCTAAACTCTCCGATATATAATTCCTAAATTACTCAAAACATTTTTCTAGACTCAACTCGTCTGCTAATTCGATCAAGCAATGGGGCTCCTAAGGTCGGGGAAGGCTCTGATACCAACTTATAACGCCCTCGATGCGGCTATATCTCCCACGTGTTGAAGCACGACTTAGAGGCATAACCGCATTGAAAGCAATGTGGCAAGTTAGGTAATCTTCACACAACCCAAGTAATACAATAGGGGAAAAAGATACATAGTTGGATTACAATCGCCACTTCACACAATTACATGAATAAAGCATTACGACAACCAGATACAATCAAGGTCCAACTACGGAACCAAATTAAAAGAAGAACCCCAAATGCGACAAGGTCACCGATCGACCCCAACTGGGCTCCACTACTGATCAACTAGAATGAAACAACACAAAGGACAAGATCTTCATCGAGCTCCTCCTGAGCTTGGTTGCGTCGTCTGCACGGACTCATCGGCACCTGCAAGCTGGTTTTGGAAGTATCTGTGAGCCACGGGGACTCAGCAATCTCACACCCTCGCGATCAAGACTATTTAAGCTTATGGGTAAGGAAAAAAGGTATGAGGTGGAGCTGCAGCAAGCGACTAGCATATATGGTGGCTAACATACGCAAATGAGAGCGAGAAGAGAAGGCAAAGCACGGTCGATAAAAGTATGATCAAGAAGTGATCCTAAAACAACCTACGTCAAGCATAACTCCAACACCGTGTTCACTTCCCGGACACCGCTGGAAAGAGACCATCACGGTTACACATGCGGTTGATGCATTTTAATTAAAGTCAACTTCAGGTTTTCTACAACCAGACGTTAACAAATTCCCATCTGCCCATAACCGCGGGCACGGCTTTCGAAAGTTCAAATCCCTGCAGGGGAGTCCCAACTTAGCCCATGACAAGCTCTCATGGTCAACGAAGGAATAGACCTCCTCCCGAGACATTCCGATCAGACTCGGTATCACGGTTCTACAAGACACTTCGACAAGTTAAAACAAATCCAGCAACACCGCCCGAATGTGCCGACAAATCCCGATAGGAGCTGCACATATCTCGTTCTCAGGGCACACTCAGATGAGCGCTCCATACAACTAAAACGAAACCTCGAGTTTCCCCGAGGGGGCGCTGCACAGGACTCTAGTTTGGACCAACACTCAGAGGAGCACTGGCCCGGGGGGGTTAAAATAATGATGACCCTCAGGAGCGCGACTCCCAAGGGAAAACAAAAGGCTAGGTGGCAAATGGTAAAACCAATGTTGGGCATTGCTGGAAGAGCTTTACTCAAGGCGAACTGTCAAGGGGTTCCCATTATTACCCAACCGCGTAAGGACGCAAAATCCGGGAACATAACACCGATATGACGGAAACTAGGGCGGCAAGAGTGGAACAAAACACCAGGCATATGGCCGAGCCTTCCACCCTTTACCAAGTATATAGATGCATTAATTAAATAAGAGATATTGTGATATCCCAATAAGCAAACATCTTCCAACGAGGAAAAACATCTCCATGTTCCAACAAGGAACAAACCTCAATCTTCACCTGCAACTAACAACGCTATAAGAGGGGTTGAGCCAAGCGGTAACATAGCCAATCAACAGTTTGCTAGGACAAGGTGGGTTAGAGGCTTGGTTCAACAATATAGGAGGCATGATAAGCAAGTGGTAGGTATCGCAGCATAGGCATAGCTAAAGAGCGAGCATCTAGAAAGCAAAGATAGAAGTGATTTCGAGGGTATGGTCATCTTGCCTGAAATCCCGCAAGGAAGAAGAACGAGTCCATGAAGAAGACAAACGGGCGTAGATGAACGGTTCCTCACAAACGCGACGTTATCGGAACCAACCCGACGAAGCAACACCGGAAAGGAGCAAACAACAAAGTAAACAACCAACACACGAACATGGCACGATGCACAATCGAGTATGATGCATGTCCGGTTTAATGAAGCATGGCATGGCAAAATGCACAAGCAACCCTACAAATTAAGTGGAGCTCAATATGCAACGAGTTGCATATTGACGGAACACCACATCAATTATTTAGTTCGATCTCGTTTATGTACCCAACAATATTAAATGTTGTTAAACATGGCAAGAGGGTGAAGCAAATGAAAACTACCTATCTAGTCAAGTTTAAATGAGGCCGGAAACAACAAACAACAATTCCGGTAAATCCCCATATGCATATTATAAATTTGGTACTGTTCTGCCCTAATCACACTTTTAGGGTTGTTAAACATGCAAAACAAGTACACCATGTTAAACAAGACATTTTTCTACCCCATTTGCATATAAAGTTTATTAGAAACCGAGCTACGGTTATTTAGTTATGAAATAAAGCATTTTAGCATGGCATAGGATCAAATTTAAACAAACAACATTTTAAACATTTTAAACATAGATGAAAGTTGCATATTATTAAACTAGACAAAATTCTAAGCAACTTTCATATATAATTCATTTTAATCCGATGCACCAATTGTGAGTTATTATATGCATGATCCACAAGGGCTTTTCTGCAAAACTGTTGCCTCTGGAATAAAAGAGAAATTCGCTGTAGAGGAAAAAACACAATCGGGCTACATCTGGGATCTGGGCTGGGGAGCTTCTCACATTGGGCCTGCAGGCGCGCACGGAGCTGGGCCTCGCGGGCGAAGGGAGCTGGGACTGCGCCTTGGTGCTGGGCCGGACTTGCTGGAGGAAGCTTTGAGCCGGGGCGAGGGAAGATGAGGCCCACGCGCGGTCGCTGTGGCATCGTGCCCGGTCAACGCGAGGGCGGCCCGAGCAAACAGAGGCAGAGGCGTTCTCCTCCCTGTTCGAGCAAAGCAGAGGTGAGGCCTGGTCAATGGCGGCACAACGGCAGGGACTTGGGCGGAGGACGGGGAGCATGGCGTATCCAGTCGAGGACGTGGGCGGCGGATCTGGCGATGCAGCCAACGGCACGGCGCTGCTCGTCCTTCTCTGGAGCAGGGACGAGGCGGATGCAGGCGAGCGAGGCATAGGAGCTTGGCGCGCGGCTTCGATGGCCGGCCGGCAATGCTTGGCACAGAGGAAGGAGGTCCGATGGGGCCCGAGGGCATAGGGCGTCGGGGTGGCCGGGTCCGGTCGCGGGAGATCGCCGGGGTCCCTTTCCCTGCCGGATCGAAGTGGAGGCGAGCCGGTGGACATGGAGCTCCATGGCGTGGGTGCTGAAGATGGCGGGGTTGAGGAGGAACCCGGGCGCCATGGACGCCATGTGAGGGAGCTCGAGGAAGCAGCTGCAACAGGAGGCGGTGACGCGAGGTGGTTGAGAAGGCTGGCATTAGGGAAGAACTCGAGGCCATCCATGGAGTCGGGTGCTCTCCTGTTCATACCTGGTACAGAGACGGAGAGGGAGTTGAGAGAGAGGAGGAGAAGGAAACGGGAAGGAGGAATGGGAGCAGAAGAGGTTGGTCCTGGCAGGGGTGGTCTCCGACGAAGCCGGCCGGCGACGAGGTAAGGCGGAGGCGCTCGGGAGGAGCTCGTCTCCTGGTCGATGAAGGAGAGCGAGGAGGGAGAGGATCGATGGGCTTGGGTGGATCGAGGGGAAGCAGAGGCTGGCGCAGGTTGGCTGGATTGGATCGGGGAAAAGAAGCTGGTTGGTGGAAGGATCCCGAGGAGGATTTGGTGGAATGGCGGCGGCCGCTGGGAGGATGGGACATCTCTCCTCAATTTTAGGGTTGGACTATATATATACATTAAGTGTATTAGTTTAGGGGCTACCTCATCCCTACGATCGTAATCGGACGGTCGCGAATAAAATAGTTAGGGAGCCCAATTAACAAAACGGAGATGTTTTGTAGATGTTTGGGGATGTTCCGAACACAACGGTAGCGACAGCCCGAGTCGGGTCCGGGACAGCTTTCGGGCACGCGCGAGGAGGGTCGCGGGCTGACGAGAGAGGTTAGGTAGGTCCTGGCAGTGAGTAGCGGACTGTGTAGACGGACTAGAGAGGAAAGAGAGGGAAAGCCCGGCAACAGTTTTCGGAGACCGAAAACGTCCGACGTTAGACCGACTATAATGTCGCTATAGTTATCTGTTGGGCTATCAAACGAACTCCGAACGCGATGAAACTTGGCAGGCGGCCTACCGACAACAAAACAACACCACACGCCAACTCTCATCCCATTCCGAGAACATTTTCCGGCCACTTATGAAATATTATTTCGGACATGCCGTGGGCGCGTGCAAGTGTGGTTGGGCTCGGAACGGACAACGGACGGAACTGGGGAAAACCTGGACGGATGCAAGTTTTGAGAACATGATGATGCAATGCACATGATGACATGATAAAATGCAACATGCAAGCAAATGACAAGGCAACAATAGCGAATAACTCGACGACACCTGGCGCAACGGTCTCGGGGCGTCACACATACTAATAAAGCAATCATGTCTTTTCAAAATAACATGGCCAAAGAAAGTTATCCCTATAAAATCATATAGTCTGGCTATGCTCCATCTTCACCACACAAAATATTCAGATCATGCACAACCCCGATGACAAGCCAAGCAAATGTTTCATACTTTTGATGTTCTCAAACCTTTTCAATTTTCACGCAATATATGAGCGTGAGCCATGGATATAGCACTATAGGTGGAATAGAATATGATGGTGGAGGTTGTGTGGAGAAGACAAAAAGGGAGAAAGTCTCACATCGACATGGCTAATCAATGGGCTATGGAGATGTCCATCAACTGATGTCAATGTGAGGAGTAGAGATTGCCATGCAACAGTTGCACTAAGAGCTATAAGTGTATGAAAGCTCAAACTGGAAACTAAGTGGGTGTGCATCCAACTTGCTTGCTCATGAAGACCTCGGGCATTTGAGGAAGCCCATCATCAGAATATACAAGCCAAGTTCTATAATGAAAATTCCCACTAGTATATGAAAGTGATAACTCAAGAGACTCTCTATATGAAGAACATGGTGCTATTCTGAAGCACAAGTGTGGTAAAAGGATAGTAACATTGTCCCTTCTCTCTTTTCTCTCATTTTTTTATTTTTTTCTCTTTTTTCTCATTTTTGGTGGGCTTATTTGGCCTCTTTTATTTTTTTGTGGGCTTCTTTGACCTCTTTTATTTTTTCTGTAAAGTCCGAAGACTCATCCCAACTTGTGAGGGAATCATAGCTTCCATCATCCTTTCCTCACATGGAACAATGCTCTAATAATGATGATCATCACACTTTTATTTACTTACAACTCAATATTACAACTCGATACTAGAACAAAATATGACTCTATATGAATGCCTCCGGCGGTGTACCGGGATGTGCAATGATCTAGCGTAGCAATGACATCAAAAAATGGACAAGCCATGAAAACATCATGCTAGATATCTTACGATCATGCAATGCAATATGACAATAAATGCTCAAGTCATGTATATGATGATGATGGAAGTTGCATGGCAATATATCTCGGAATGGCTATGGAAATGCCATGATAGGTAGGTATGGTGGCTGTTTTGAGGAAGATATAAGGAGGTTTATGTGTGATAGAGCGTATCGTATCACAGGGTTTGGATGCACTGGCGAAGTTTGCACCAACTCTCGAGGCGAGAAAGGGTAATGCACGGTACCGAAGAGGCTAGCAATGATGGAAGGGTGAGAGTGCGTATAATCCATGGAGTCAACATTAGTCATAAAGAACTCACATACTTATTGCAAAAGTCTATTAGCTATCGAAACAAAGTACTATGCGCATGCTCCTAGGGGGATATATTGGTAGGAAAAGACCATCGCTCGTCCCCGACCGCCACTCATAAGGAAGATAATCAATAAATAAGTCATGCTCCGACTTCTTCACATAACGGTTCACCGTACGTGCATGTTATGGGAATCACAGACTTCAACACAAGTATTTCTACAATCCACAACTACCCACTAGAATGACTCTAATATCACCATCTTTATATCGCAAAACTATTGCAAGGAATCAAACATATCATATTCACTGATCTACAAGTTTTATGTAGGATTTTATGACTAACCATGTGAATGACCAGTTCCTGTCATCTCTCTAAATAGATATAAGTGAAGCAACAGAGTTTAGTTCTTTCTACAAAAGATATGCCCACACTCTAACAAATATAAGTGAAGTAGAAGAGCATTCTACAAATGGCGGTTTTCTATGTGAAGAGAAACGGGCAATCCAAACTTCACATGATATAAGCGAAGCACATGAAGCATTCTATAAAGCCATACTCAAAAGATTTAAGTGAAGTGCAATGAGAATTCTATAAATCAACCATGGACTATCTCATACCAGCATGGTGCATAAAATAAAAGTAAAACTAAATGCAAAATACGCTTCAAGATTTATGCATATCATGTGACCAATAAAAATATAGCTCCAGGTGAAATTACCGATGATCGTTAAAGAAAGAGGGGATGCCTTCTGGGGCATCCCCAAGCTTGGTTGCTTGGGAGTCCTTGAATATTTCCTTGGGGTGCCTCGGGCATCCCCAATCTTGGGCTCTTGCCACTCCTTATTCCTTCATCCAATGTGATCTCTCCCAAAACTTGAAAACTTCAATCACACAAAACTCAACAGAAAGCTCAGTAAGATCCGTTAGAATAATAAAGAAAATCACTACTCTAAGTACTGTTGAAAACCAATTCATATTTTGTTTTTACATTGTACATACTGTAATATAACTTTTACATGGCTTAATCCACTGATATAAATCGATAGTTTCATCAAAACAAGCAAACTATGCATCAAGAACAGAATCTGTCTAAAACAGAACAGTCTATAATGATATGAACATTCACCATACCTATGATACTCCAAAAATTCTACCAAAATTAGGAAAAATAAACAATTTGTATATAAAGACAGTGCAAAAAGTTTCAGAACCGTTTGATGTTCCAGTAAAAAAATGTAAAATCGCGTACTACAGCCAAAGTTTATGTCCTGCACCGTACAAACCAACAAGCATCTAAAACATCCTAAAGGCAAACCTTGGCACATTATTTTTATTTTTAAACCTTATAAAAGCACACAACAGAAATAAATGACTGTCTAAAACTTCCGGATTGTCTCCCTGGCAGCGCTTTCTTTAAAGCCATTAAGCTAGGCATATAGTGCTCAAGTAATGGATCCACCCAGATCCCAAGGTATATCAAAGCCAATTTTAATTAACAATGATTTGTAATTTAGTAGTGAGCACAAAGTAACATTTATCATGTAACGACGAAGTCTAACTCTCTTCCTATGCATCGGCATGTCATAAAAGAACAATTCATGCACACATAGTAAAGGCCAATGCATAGTATAAACAGTTTCTTGCAATTTTTTCGTGTTGGAAACATAAAGAGGCAGAGATTTAGTTCCTCTCTCATAATAATTGCAAGTAGGATCAGCAAGCACATGCATATTATATCTATCAAAATCATCATGTGTAATAGTAAAACGCAACCCATCAATATAATCCTTAATAAGGGTAAACTTCTCCGATATAGTGTAGTTGGGAGAATTCAAAAAGATAATAGGACTATCATGCGTGGGTGCAATAGCAACAATTTCATGTTTAACATAAGGAACTATAGCAAGTTCATCTCCATAAGCATAATTCATATTGGCATCTTGGCCACAAGCATAGCAAACATCATCAAAAAGGGATATTTCAAGAGAATCAACGGGATCATAATAGTCATCATAGCAATCATCTTTCGGTAAGCACGAAGGGAAATTAAACAATGTATGAGTTGAAGAGTTACTCTCATTAGAAGGTGGGCACGGGCGATCAATCCGCTCTTCCTCCTTTTGTTCTTCGCGCTCCTCCTCATCTTTTTCATCCAATGAGCTCACAATGTCATTAATTTCTTCTTCCATAGACTCCTGCAAAATATTAGTCTCTTCTTGGACAGCGGAGACTTTCTCAATAAACGCATCAATATCGGCATTGTATTCATAATTCTCATAGCAATATTTAAGGATAGCTAAATTTTCAGGTCTATAAACCGAATCATCAAAATTTTCACACTCTTTAAACAAAGATTCAATTTCATAAGCACCCATAAAAGAAACAAATTCTTCTATTTGTTCCACATCATAGTAATCATATATACCATTAGCATAAGAAGCCAAGGTTTTATCATCATTAAATTTGCATGAAAAAGGAAGGTGTGGAGCCTTCATCCTAGAGCAACAAGTATAGTCATATCTCAAGCATAGTTCCCAAGCATACCAATGCAACATATGAATTTGATCCCATAATAGTTTCCTTTTTTGAGTCAAGCGATAATCCCTAAAGTATTCACGTTGATCCAACGTGTCTCCCATAACATAATTGAATGGGGTTTTCTCAGGATTATCAAAGTAGTACATAATCTCTTTCACATAACCAACATCGAGAGTTTTAGGAGGTTCCCCATCTCCATGAGTAGCAGGTACACCTAATTTTTTGGTATTTCGTGTTCCATATCCATAACTAAAGATAGAGAACAACTTATAATAGCAAATAAAAATTACTTAGTGATAAAGCAAACAAGCACACACGATAATATTCACCCCACGTTATTGCTCCCCGGCAACGGCGCCAGAAAAAGGTCTTGATAACCCATAAGTATAGGGGATCAATTGTAGCCTCTTTTGATAAGTAAGAGTGTCGAACCCAACGAGGAGCTAAAGGTAGAACAAATATTCCCTCAAGTTCTATCGACCACCGATACAACTCTACGCATGCTTAACGTTTGCTTTACCTAGAACAAGTATGAAACTAGAAGTACTCTGTAGGTGTTTTTGGATAGGTTTGCAAGAATATAAAGTGCACGTAAATAAAAAGTAGGGGATGTTTAGGTAAAGAAGCAATAAAGTTAGTATAGCAAGTGTGGAAAAGTGGTGGTAGGAGTTCTGAAATTGTCCCTAAGCAATTGACTATATTACTAGACCGATAGCAAGTTTTATGTGGGAGAGACCACTGCTAGCATGTCATCCCTGACTTGGAATTCTATGCACTTATGATTGGAACTATTAGCAAGCATCCGCACTACTAACGTTCATTAAGGTAAAACACAACCATAGCATTAAGATATATTGGTCCCCCTTTAATTCCGTATGCATCAATTTCTATGCTAGGTTGAAGCTTCTGTCACTCTTGCCCTCCAATACATAGTCCTATCAACATACAACTAACCCTATGGTGTGATCCACGCGCGCGCTTATATGATGGGCACCAAAGGACAGCAACATAACCACAAGCAAATTAAATCAATCATAGCAATTCATCAACCACCGATAGGACAACGAAAATCTACTCAAACATCATAGGATGGCAACACATCATTGGATAATAATATGAAGCATAAAGCACCATGTTCAAGTAGAGGGTACAACGGGTTGCGGGAGAGTGGACCGCTGTATATAGAGGGGGGAAGGTGATGGAGATGTTGGTGAAGATGGCGAAGGTGTTGGTGAAGATCGCGGTGATGATGATGGCCCCCGGCGGCGTTCTAGCGCCACCGGGAGCGAGGGGGAGAGAGCCCCCCTCCTTCTTCTTCTTCCTTGACCTTCTCCCTAGATGGGAGAAGGGTTTCCCCTCTGGTCCATGGCCTCCATGGCATGGGAGGGGCGAGAGCCCCTCCGAGATTGGATATGTCTCTCTGTCTCTCTTTGTTTTTGTGTTCTCAGATTCTGCCCTTTCACCGTTTCTTATATTTTCAGAGATCCGTAACTCCGATTGGGCTGAAATTTTAACACGATCTCTATCCAGATATTAGCTTTCTTTCGGCGAAAGAAGGGCATCAACCGCCTTACGGGGTGGCCACGAGGGCCCAGGGCGCGCCTGCCCCCCTGGGGCGCGCCCCCTGCCTCGTGGCCCCCTCGGGCATCGTCTCGCGTTGATTTTTCTTCCCAAAAATCACATATATTCCAAAAAGAAATCTCCGTCAGTTTTTATCCCGTTTGGACTCCGCTTTATATGGATTTACTGCCAAACAAAAACGTGCAACAAACAGGAACTGACATTGGGCACTGGATCAATATGTTAGTCCCAAAAATAGTATAAAAAGTTGCTAAAAGTATATATGAAAGTTGTAGAATATTGGCATGGAACAATCAAAAGTTATAGATACGACGGAGACATATCAGGCGGCAGCGTGTGTCACCACGACGCGGCGACCACGGCCACGGCGTGGGCGGCGCCGCTCACTGCCTCTCCCCCGGAGCCCTCGGCTCGGGCGTACAAGGGCAGCGGATACCCGGGAGGTGGCCGCTCGCACCAGGGCCTCGACACATCCGGCCTCACGACTATGTCGCGATGATGGGACAGCCTCTTCTTTGGCGGAAGTGGCTCAGGCTTGTCGAGGGGGGTCTTTCCCTTCTTCGCGGCCGAGAACCTCCGTAGCGGTACCATGGTCGATGCAGCAAGCGATGAAGCAAGGAAGAAGAATGAGCAGGAGGAGCGAAGGAAGAGATGGGTGACAGGGGCTCCGCTCCCCTCTTCCCATTTATAGCCAAGGGGAGGCCAGCCGCCGGCCCCCATGATCTAAGGTAATAATGATCTTTTTCTGCATGCAGTAAGGACTCGTCAAGTCGGGCAGTTGCCGAGACACCATGGGGAAGCGGGGACGCCCACAACCAATCAACCGCCACGCGTCAACCGAGGCCGCGGGCTGTTAGGGCCCGCGGCGCTCCGCACTTTCCCATTGGCTTCGCCTCGAAGCCAAGCCCGAGCGCGCCTTGGGCCTGGGGCTACTGTCGGCGTCCTGGGAACGGGGGTCCCCAGACTTTCCTGCCTGCGGCCCACGGCGTGGCTCCACCAGCAGCCCTGTACGACCCATCTTCACCAGGAAACACTCAAGACCCTCGCGAGGGGTCAAGCCTCGCGAGGCGGACGACGCAAGACCTTCTCGGGGGCGGCCCCACCAGGCTGACTCGCGAGGGGTGGAGAGATCAAGGCAAGGGGCATGTCGCGAGGTTCCTGTGATGCAAGTCATGACGACCAAGGCCAGGTGAGCATCAGGCGGGCGCCAGCGCGCGCAGTGTCCTCTTTTCCTCTTTGGTGCTAAAGAGGCAAGCGCAGGCGCGGAGTCCCAAGGTATCAAGCAAAGGTTTTCATATCGGTGCAACGAGACCAAGACCAGCAGGACGACAGGACGGAGATCATCATGGAGCCCAGAACGGCGTCACCACCAGAGTCTTTGGCAGGCGAAGACCATCTTTTGTCAGGATAGCTTGTACTAGTTGTCCCCTCTTTAAATTGGTCGTTGTGGGATCCCTTCCGGCCTAATATTTGGAAAGAGGAGCAGGGCCTCTATAAATAGGACTAGCCACCACCTTAGAAGGGAGGACGGTCCTCTACCGCATCAACTCATCAAGCACAAGAGCACCTTTCCTCAGAAGGCTATTCTTCCCTTGTAACTGTTCATCCTCAGTCCAAGAGGCAATCCACCACACCACATCGGAGTAGGATATTACACCACATCGGTGGCCCGAACCAGTATAAATTTTGTGTCCCTTTGTTCTCTGAGTTCAACGCACTAAGCCTAGAGATTGCGGTGAGGGCGTAGGCTAGAGAGAGGAGAGATGTTCGTGCGCACCCCAATGTTCGAACCTTAAGGGTTTTGCCGAAACCCGAAATCCGACAGAAAAGACTTCAAAATTCACCCGCAAAAAAGAAAGACTTCAAAGTTTCATGGTTAGGGGAAATTGAAATTCAAACCGTTTCGTCATGTCACTCATACCCGGAGGGATCACTTCCATACGTACATCGGTATCTCAGTTTTAGATATATTTTTTTTGTTTTGACACTTCAATATATATATTTTTCCCGCAAAAAAAATATTTTTTTTTCAAAAACCCGCGCTCACTCCGAGCCGATGTTCAAGGAGGCATTGTCGCATGTGAAGGGGGAATAATGGACGAAAGATGCTCATGACGTACAACGAATGGTGCCAGCTCTCGAGAAACAAACTCAGCTCTACCAAAACGATCGAAAGCAGCCAGACACGGTCATCATCTGAAAATCGCACACGCAACCACGGAGCAGCTTAATTGGCCCGGCCGATGGGAGTCGGTGTGGCGCCGCGTTTCCTATCATCCGCGCCGGCCGGCCGGCCGCGGTGGCGTCGTGCGCGGGGTCTCCGCAAAGTGGCGTGCGTGTAGATGCAACATAGAAGCCGTGACCGCGGCGAGCCACCAACCACCACCGGAACAATATCGCCGAGCGATCGCGATCTCGATGCAACACCGTGACGTGACTCATGGCGTGCACTGGAGAGAGGGTGTCGTTGGCTCCGAAGTTCGTCTTGTTCCCTCTGTTAGTTGGTAATAGGGCCCCGTAGCATCGGGAGTGGTGGCTCGGAAGCGACGATAGAATGTGGTTCGGCCCTGTCGGATCAAAGATTGTCATGCGTGAGCACGTGGCTAATGGCCACGATCGCTAGCTGCACATCCTATGATGTACTCCTAGTCTCAAAAGGCTCTTATATGATTGGACAGAGGGAGTGCGTAATCGAATTGTATTTCATCATGTATTTCATCAATGGTATTCTAACTGCAAGGGGGGCAAACAAGCAGCAAAAATGGACTATATATCCAGTGCAGCTGATCGATTCACTTGGGTACCAGAATGACCGTTGATTACATGAAGCAAATCTTATCACAAGAAGCTAGACTATCCAAGAAATTTCCAAATATTTTCCATTTAGTGTTTTAGGTTTCTTGAAAGTAGAATGACCAACTTACACATGAATTTCCAAGCGGATGAGATCACTGTTTTTTCTTGTGTAGAAGTCCATTGAATTCCTGAAACTGTGCAGGCAGAGTTCTGCAGCAAGCGGATTCAGTCACGGTTGATATGTTTCTGACATTATTACTTGCGCATTTCCTCGTGATCCGTTTAATAATCCTTTGAGATATATCTACCTGATGTAGATAGCCACCAACCGGAGTTGGACAAATCAGAGAGAGCCGTCAGCATCCAAGAGTACGAGAGGACCGGTCGATTACGGGAACGTATCGCCGAGTCGCCGTACGCGCGTGCGTGCGTGCGTGCTCGCTAACTGAATACAGGACCGGATCGCGAGATTTTGTGAACGTCGTGCAACTTCAGCGACACGGTAAACACAGCACTGACAGCAGGGTCCTCACTCACGTTACTGACATGGATCCGACGTGTGTTGCTTTGGAGCGATTGCGTTGCTCTGCTCCTGTTCTGTCGTAGGAACATTATGCATGTAGACACACGCACGGCACGGCACGGCGGCAATGTTCTTCAGTCAAAGTCGATCGAGCTGGTCCTGTTTTCTGCAGTTTAATTGTAACCGGTGTTCTCAGGCTTCTGTCATCGGATATTTGTGACCATCCGGTCTACATATGCACGTGAGGTAAGCTATGATATTTTCACATAAAGACCACAGCCAGTCTACTGGATTGCAGAAAACCCATTCGTCTCTTCAAACAAGTTCACCCTCCCCTCATCCAGACAAATGAGAAGAACATAAATTTTCGGTCAAAGCTAACATATTTTAAAAATAAATAATATAAATGGTACATTTTCAAGTTTGTGAATATGTGACTAATCTATTTGATCTGTTGCAAGGCATGGGCACTTTGCTAGCCAAAGAGAAAATAGAAAAAGGAAGAAAAATAAGTTTTATTTTTTGAGGGAAACAAGCGTCTACGTTCGTGTGTCTTCGGATTGGATCTTTCTGATCTATGTTATTCTTCATCTGTGATGGTTGCTGTTCTGGTGCGCTGGTCCTACGTGGCCTTAGCACGACGACTTCCCAACTATCTACTCCAACAAATTGTGCCCGACTCCGGCGATGGAGGGGCGATGACAGTGGCGCGCCTTCGGCTCGCTTCAGTGATGATAGTCGTCGCTAGGTGGTCTACGGATCTGGATGTTATTATTTTTGGTATTCGTTGTACTTCCATAATTAAGGATGAATAGATCGGAAATTTTCTCGCAAAAAGAAAAAAGAAAAAAATGTTTTGCTCATAGCCACTAGCCTGAACTTTCTTCATGGGCCTGGTTCATTTACATGCCATCGGGCAAATGGTCCTTATAGGCCCAGCCTTCTTATTACAGGCCATTGGGAAAATGTTCACAAATTGGGCCGCCGGCGCCAACTGCAAATGCTCCTTCAATAGCTGGCCAAATGGGCCGTTTTTTGGGGGCCGGCCTGTGAGCACGCCGGCACGGCCCACCTTGGGTCAGGCACGGCACGGGCTAAACGGGCCGGGTCCGGCACACGGCACACCCTGGGCGTGCCTGGGCTTGGAGGCTGGGTACGCGGGCCGACACGGCATGGCCCGATTACTTTTTTAATTTTTTTTTATACATCTATATATGGCCTAACATGTAAAAAATAGACTAAAACGCTCAGTGCGTCAAATAACAGGCTGAAAATATACGGCCCATCATGCTAAACGCGCCAATGTGCCGGCCCGTTTATTAACTGGGCCGTGCCTGGGCCTGGGGGCGCAGCACGTGGGCTGGCACGGCACGGTCCGTATAGTAATTATACCCTGGCGGGCCATGCCGGGCCAGGCACGATTACGATGAGCCGGGCCGGCCTGAGGTAATGTACCGCACCGGCGCGCCTGAAATATCAACGGCCGAAGCCGAGAGATATCCAGTGGCCACTGGCCAGAGGCCACCGCCAATCTCCTCACTGAGCTCCACGCCACTACCCTTCGCCCCCAGCCATGATCATCACCACCGCCGCCTTCCCGTCCGTCTCCTCCTTCCACCGCCCGCGCCTCAGGCCCTGCCCGCGCCGCGCCGTCCTCCACCTCGTCCGGTCGGCCGCCTCCTCCTCCCCCTCGTCGTCGTCCTCGTGGGAGGAGCGCGAGGAAGCGCGGTGGCTCCGCGAGGAGCAGCGCTGGCTGCGGGAGGAGCAGCGGTGGCTCCGCGAGGAGTCGCGCTGGCGCACCGAGCGCGAGGCCCTCCTCTCCGAGATCACGGCGCTCCGCCTGCGCCTCCGCGCGCTCGAGCCTGCCGCCGCGCCCGTGCCTCCTCCCGCACCGGCGGCTGCGCGCGTCGCTCCGCCTCCGCCTCCGCCTCCCCCCGCACCGGCTGCGCGCGTCTCTCCGCCTCCGCCTCCCCCCGCACCGGCTGCGCGCGTTGCTCCACCTCCGCCTCCTCCCGCGCCTGCGGCACGCGTGGCGCCACCTCCGCCGCCCGTGCCGGCGCCGGTGAAGGAGGTCGAGGTGAGGAAGGAGGTGGTGGTGGTCGAGGAGAAGGCCAAGGCGAAGCCGAAGCCGAAGGCGGGGGCCAGCAGCGGCAAGAAGCGGGCGCTGAGGGTCGGGAGCGAAGGGGAGGAAGTGCGGGCGATGCAGGTGAGCGTAGCCGCGGTCGCGCACCTCTCGTTTTGGCTAGGATTCGCCATGCACGACCTGTTGCTGGGCTTGGGCCGAACATGACAGCGGTTCGAGACACTACAGAGATGCTCTGTTCTGTTGGCAATGCTATGTTCCCCTAAACAAAATGTTGGCAGTGCTCTGTTTCTTTCTAGCTAGATATACTCACTGCAAGTTCTGCAATCTGCTGTTGCTCTACGCTACATTGTCAAGAACGTGGCTGTGAACTACTATGGACTTACGGGATACAGTAGTACCGATTTGTATCTATGAGCCAGAACCTACTAATTAAGTACAAAGATACATTGGCCGTATATAAATCCAAGTGTACCGTACATCATGCAGGAAGCCTTGGAAAAGCTTGGATTTTACTCCGGCGAAGAGGACACGGAGTTCTCCAGCTTCTCGACCGGCACCGAACGAGCCATCAAGACATGGCAGGTCAATAAAATCCTCGCCCATCTTACATTCGCTAATATATCCGTGCCAGTGCTGTATAACATGTGTCATGTACTAGTAATTGCGCTTCCTGTTTGCAGGCATCGATAGGGGCTACAGAGGATGGGCTGATGACGTCGGAGCTACTCGAGATGCTATTCACAGGACGGACCCAGGACGATCTCAAAAAGGCAAGCTTAGAAACTCCAACTCCAAGCCACAGTCAGTATTTCAGTGATGTGGCCATGGCGTCGCACTGAGATCCTGATGCACAAATCTGAGATCATACATCTGTTCTACTTGCAGGAAGGCGTAAACGGAGCGCTTGTTCCACCTGTAACAGAAACCGCAGAGCTTCAGCAACCTGTGGAGGAAAAAATTGACTACAACAAGCACAGAGTGTACCTTCTCGGCGAAAACAGGTGGGAAGATCCGTCCAGGCTGACCAAGAAGGATAAGCCGATCAGCGGTTCTACTGCCGCGTCGACAAAGCAGTGCATCACCTGCCGGGGCGAAGGCCGCCTCCTGTGCCTAGGTACTCAAGTCACTGCTTCTTTACTCCACACTCGTATCCAGTGAATCCCAGCCACGGTGTACCATAAGCCACTGCCATTGGCTTGACTTCTGTACTATTACTGTTAATCTTGTGCTATGTTGTGACTATTGATGCGATCCTTCTTCGTTCCTGCAGAATGCGATGGAACAGGTGAGCCCAACATTGAACCACAGGTGCGCTAGAGTTCGGGTTGCAGAAATGCACCACGTTGTTTATTAATTAAGCCTTGCTATTTCTTCTGTGATATGCACTTAATCGTTAACTTTTTTTAAAATGCAGTTCTTGGAGTGGGTTGGCGAAGACACAAAGTGCCCATACTGTGAAGGCCTTGGCTACACAATATGTGATGTTTGTCAAGGGATTAAAACAGCACACAGTTGAGCAAAAGACTTATGAGCAACATTCAGCCTTAGTTGAACGTCTATAGCAGCTTATATATATGTTAACTAACTATTCCAGTTTTGTCGCAATATGTTTTCAGTAATATAATCACATTGTCATACTACATTATGAAAATAGATGCATAGAGACATAGGTAATACCTTTTGTTATGTACAACAGAAGATGGGGAAAATAACGAATGAAGCGATTGCTTTGTCAATCAAGCTTATACAATTGTCATGCCTCAGAATATTTTCAGCATTCAACATATTTCCAGGAAAACGCATTTATATCTGTCAGCAAGTATTTGATCTTCAGCAAGGAGGGTGGACTGGTGGTATTTCCAACTTGGTTGATTTTGCCATGCAGTTTACATGGGAAGCATGCATTAAACACACTAGCTGCTATGCTTGTACAGGTCATCAAGTTGCTACCATGAGAGATTGAGTTCTACCTCATAGAATAGAACTTCCGAAATGTGGCACTTGGCAGACTTGTAATCCTTTGCTGCCAGCACAGCACAAGGATGAACATTGCCTGCAAAGTATGTCCAACAATGAGAAAACTACTGAGAACAGATGCTGATTTCCTGATGATAATTCTGGTAACAGGAGATGGAACATACAACACATCGATGGAGTTAACCAACCTATTACTGCTAAAGAAAAACGCTGGCTGCTTCTCACAAATGTTCTTCTGAATTTTCTTTTTTAAATAATACATTGTTTGACTATACTAGGTAAAAATATATAATCTGCTGTCTCTGACTTTAAAGCAGAGAAGGAACAGAAATTGAGACAACAGCAATACCTTGTTCTAACAAGAGGCCGGGATGTCCCAAAAAAGAGAGGCAGGGAGATACCCCTACCAAATACTCCCTCCGTTCCAAATTACTCGTCGTAGAAATGGATGTATCTAGAACTAAAATACATCTAGATACATCCATACTCGTGACAAGTAATTCGGAACGGAGGGAGTAAGAAATAGCAGGCCTGTTGTAGTGTTTACCTCTGCAACTGGAACTAGATCATTTGCCAATCCAAATGCCTTTCCCTTTCAGATGCACTTCACATGCCATCTTAGATTCTGAATGCTGTGGGCAATGAAGGGCTCATAGGCAAAGTACAAAATAAATTATCGAGAAAAAGAATCTACAAAAGGTACCTCTATAAACTAGAAATGTTGAAGCCATTTTTTACTTCAAATATAATCCAGTCAGTGAAACATTTCGCCTGATCTCATCAAATCAGTCGATCCCTATATTGTAACAAAGTGGTGCATCCCATGCCATATGCTTGATGTTCATGCCAGATCTAAGGTTTGGCTCAAATCTTAAGAAGGGTAATGATTCTATGTAACTGGGTTAATAATGACCCTGAAACTTGTTTATGAAGAGATTGCACAAGTGATAAGACACAAGGTCACAGACCCTTATTGACTGTGATTTAAATAAACAAATCGTATTACATGAATGCAATATCAGCAAATTGCAGAGTATACCATGTACACGAATGTAGTTCTAACAATGTATAGAAGCTACGCCGTCACATATACAAATTTTAAACAATTTAAGAGACAGAACTAAGCCACCTGCATGCCATACAAAAGCCATTGAAATTGGGGCTCTGTCAGATTGGAATGAAGTACTTGCTGTTCAGACATGCCACCTCCTCCTTATTTTCCCACTGCAGTTTCTCCCACCATTCAACTGAACCACATATCTGCTTCAGTTTCCCATAGTTATGCGTGCAGCTTAGCGGGATGCTCCTCAGATTTGGGCAATCCTCCACCCGAAGGGTCTCAAGGCATGGGAATTCTCTTGCTTTACAAATACTTCTCAGCTTCTTAAGTCCCGTCAATACGATCAATCTCAACTTTGGGAAGTCACTCTGCCCTGTGTCATTCCGTGAAGTTTCTATCATAGCATGATCTTCTTGTTCATCTGAAGCATGATCCTGCATTTTCATTTGTTCTCCACACTGCTCCTCATCTTCAACAATTTCGAGCACCCCATCACAATGAGATATGACAAGCCTCTCAAGAAGCTGAAGTCCTCGGACCCATGTTATGTTCAACAGCTTGGGGCAGTGTGAAATGATCAATTTGCGAATGTACTGAAAATTATGGGACATTGGTGCAACAAGGACACTTTCCAACGAGGGAAGAACTGACAGGGTCAGGAACTGCAACTGTGAAGTTGTAAGCTCAGCATCAGCAACCACTGTGTTCAGGTCATAGCATGATTCAACATACAGCTCCTCAAGGTGCTCCATGTGGCTGAGGTCAGAGATTTTGATTGATTGCATATCTGCACAATACTTCAAGTTTAAGCGATGTGTTGACTTCGCCAAAGGACGAGGCATGTTCAATTTCTTTAGCACATCCTCTGCATAAATAGTGATTCCAAGGAACAGTAGTTCCTTCAGAGAATCCAAATTCAGGTTGTCAACATCACGGATACCATAGTGGCTGCGGAAGAGATTGAGCACTTTCAACTTGTGCAACTTTGAGCAGTTGTTCATGGTATCTTCAAGTGCAACAGTCACACTCAGATCCAAATGCCTCAACTCTTTCAGTAACCATAGGCGCTCAGGTAATCTCATAATGTGTGTGTGAGACAAATTCAGATGCTCCAATGCAACCAATGCATCACATTCTGGAAGTGATGTTATTGCAGTATGAGAAAGATCCAGAACTTTCAAGGATGACATAGTTCTGAAAAATCCATAGCTCATCTTGTTCAAATTTGGGTTGTTCTGCATCAACAGAGTGGTAACATTTTTGCACTTTGGTGAGAAAGAAAGCTCGGTGATGTTATTAGACATGATGGAGATCCTTGTAGCTTCATTCCATTCTCCAGCTGATGGAGCATTATCCAAGGCCATCCCTGGTTGAACAAGAAACTTTGTATCTGACTTGTTGACCAACCAAAGACCCAGTTGCCTGATTACATGGTGCATTTTTACCTTTGAAGACATTGAGCCACTGGCCTGCAACAAGCAGGCTGAAACGAGACTGCGGAATATCAGATAACCATTCTCACGATCATGTAATAGCAAACCTTCAGCTAACCAATAATCAACAAGTTGCTCTTTACTGATAGATCCATATTCTGGGAAAAGAGTGCAGTATAAGAAACACTGTTGTTGAGTGGTTGTGAGCCTGTCGTAGCTGTATTTCAACCGACCAAACATTTCATCCACACCATCAATATTCTCCATATTAGTATCAATTGCATCCACAGCTGATTTCCACTCACCCTCTTCCAAGCCTGCCACAGCGGTCCCAATGACATTGAGTGCAAGTGGCAGTCCTCCACAACTTCGGGCTATTGCCATAGCATGCTCTCTAGAAGTATTCTGGGAACCAAGCGATTCAACTGCTGCACTAGCCTCCTTGCTAAGCTTGCTCAAGAACAGTTCCCATGAAGCATCGTTACCCAAAATCTGCATCTTAATCAAGCTTCTTTGTGCATTCATCTGGAAGCATACTTCTTGGTAACGTGATGTGAGGATCAGCTTGCTCTGACTTTTGGTATCTGGAGTTGGGATACCAACATCCTCCAGTCGGAATTTCTTCCTTACATCATCAAGCAGGATTACAAATCTTTTCCTAGCAAGTGCCTTTATCAAGAATCTGGCCCGTTTGGCAATTGGCTCTGCATCATTCCATGGCAAGTTGAGCCTTTCGGAGATAGTCTGTTGTATCTCCACTATGTTCAGCGTCTCTGAATTGGATACTTCAATAAAGATAACAACCTGGCACAAGCAAATTAAGGAAAATGGGGCCATCAATAGCTAGAAGGTAATTTTAAAATATGAATAGAAATATAACCTGAAAATTACAAATGATGAGATAGCGTCAGGGAAGGATGTGCCAAAAAAGAGATGCATGTATGTGCCCGGCAATAATTCCAATTTACACAGCTGCATTTTATGCACATTTACTTGGTTTATGTAAAATATGCTTAAAAGAGCAAACCTTTTAAGGATTATGTGGAAAACAGCAAATTGACACACACTAATTGCATCAAATAACAATGCATTTTTCATGTCCATATCTACTAGATAATGTGTACCTACAATATCTATGAACTAGTCAAATTCTCATGCTGAATGGTTACTGTCTCTCCGTGTGAAAACCATGTTAAATTTCTTATGCCTGTACAAGAAGATCAACATTACTTCAGACTTAACTACTTCAGTGCACTGTGTAGCTGTTCTACAATGAAATTTTCTGCCTTCTCTAAAATGCATGGCAGCACAAATTTTCTCTTCAATGTTTGTAAATTAACTTTCTTTGAGTATCGTTACAAATATAAGCATGGTCACTGAAATAAGTATTATCTTAAATTAAATAGAAATATTAATGTACAGATAAACACGTACTCTAAGGGATAAATTGCAGTCTTGGAGAAAGCCACATACCTGATAGTCATGGGCCTTCTTTTCAAGATCATTGTTGAAAACATGTAGAAGCGTCGTCTTGCCAACACCTCCTTGACCCCACACACCAATTATATTCGAGTCGCCCTTCTCAAACAGATCATGGAGCTGACTCAGCATGGTCTCCAAACCAAACGTCTCGATTTGAGGCAATGGATCAACAATCTTGGGAAGGGGCTTGAATCCAAATTTCTTGAACCGCCTCCCTTCTTCAATAAGTTTATTTGCCTCATCTAGAGCCTCAAGAACATGCCTGCCGATCGAGGCACGCCGGTGAGCATGGATGGTGCACTGGCCGAGGCAAGAATACTTCCTCAACTGGCTGTAGTCCTCGTCGATGGCATCCAGTTGTAGCTCTTCGATACGCCTCAGCCAGACCTGCACCTGAGGGTCACAGATGTTCAGCTTGTCCACCTCTGCGGTGACTCGCGCCCTCACTGTCGTCTCGACAGCAAGCAGTAGCTTCTTGGCCTTGTCGAGATCGGCCCAGTTGGATTTGAGGTGAAGGAACGAGGCGACCTCCCGGGCCGCCGCGTCCAGCATGCCTGTGCCATCCAAGCATTCGCAGAGGGGCTGCAGGCAAGAACCGGCGGCGCTGATCGCGTCAGCCATTGGGATCAACGATTTTCAAGTGGCAGCCAGGCTGGGTAGGCATGGAAGATGCCAATAGGGGGGAAAAGGTAAAGCTTATAAAGAACAACCCAATGCAACAGCGAGACGCCACACGGTCCCCTGGTCAAACCGGCCAGCACGGCGAGAATGTACAGCGAAGGCACGGCGACAGTTCTGCCGATGGCGACTGACATGTCTAGAGAAAATGTCCACGCGCAGCTGGGTAGTGGGAGGCACGAAGAAGTCATCATTCGAGAAGGAAACTTGTGGATGGCATACTCTTCCAAGCCGAAACCGAGTGCGGGGGGCGAAAACCACTCCCCGCGGTCCTGTTTCCTCGTTGTTTCGGGAAGAGGAGCGCCGCGATGGCAAGCCAAGCAACGGCTGCGTTCGCGGTGAAACTGCGTGTGGAAGAGTCAATCCGTCGAACACGTTGCGTGCGGCGACGAGCTGGGGAGCGCCCGTCCGGGGAGTTTACCTTGGCTTCTCCAGCCGCGGGGCTCTGGAAGGCCTGGTAGTAGTCCATATGGGAGTTTCCGCCGGCGGGCGGCGGTGAAGCTGGTTTTTATCTGGTCGCTGGCCGTCGGAGTTGCGGTTAGAAACTCGGAGGTGGGCGATGGATGGATGACAAAAGTCGCCGTCGGCAGGGAACTAGCCGCGGATAAAATTCCCCAACGGCTGCGGTATTTTCTTTTCAGCCCGACCGGTAGTTGGGCTGACTTCGGCCCTCCGCTGCCTACACGGGCTGCTAGGATTCAGCCCACAACTTTCCTCGTGAGTCCGGCTAGTTTTTTGCGGTTTTTCCCCTAGGCGATCTAGGGTTCCACTTTTCCTCCGGCGGCGACGCTCAGAGTCCATGTTTAATCGAGGCGGCGGGTTCTATCCGGTGACCAAGATCGTAACCTTGTTCCGCCATTGAAGATCCATCTGCATGGCGAGTCTACCAGAAGCATCGGGAGTCAGGAGGGAGTTAGGGAAGGGGGAAGTAGACCAGACGGGAGTAGCGGGGTAGGAATTACAGATGGACGACCTGGGGGATCGCAGGACGTGAGGAGGGAGACGGATCACAGGAGGGCTGCTGGTGCTTCGGGAGAGGAGGAGGAGAATCTCGGGGAGGAGGAAGCTTGGGAGTCGTATGGCCCGGAGGCGGATCTGGAAGACCAGTTTGCGGGGTTGCAGCTTCATGGGGAAGAGGAAGATGACTCGGACCTGTCTGACGAGGTCGAGGAACTAATCAAAGGAGTCCGTTGGCTTGGGCTCTTCAGGGTTTACACAACCAAGCCGTTTAGCCACGCTGCGCTCCTGAAGCAGATGAGGAACACGTGGTCGTCAGCACAAGGAGTGACTTTTAACATTAAGGGCCGAAACCTTTTCTTGGTGCAGTGTCACTGTCTCGGCGATTGGAAGAGAATCATGGAAGGAGGCCCGTGGCTGTTTCGCAACGCTGCGCCAATCATCATACAGGAGTACAATGGTTTCACCGATGTGAATGAGTACAAGTTAAACAAAATCCCGTTATGGGCAAGGGTGCAGGGTTTGCCGGATGGGCTTACAGCGAAGAAAGAACTTGCAGAGAAGGTGGCAGCTAAGGTGGGGGAACCACCGTTTACTGTGGTTGTGAACGAGGGCAAGATCAATCCAGCGAGCACTTTAAGGGTCAGAGTCTATGTGGATATCAATAAGCATTTAGTGTGTTTCGTGCCAATCACAATCAAAAAGAGCAAGAGGTATCTCGTGTTTTATGACAAGCTTCCAGTGTTCTGCTATTTTTGTGGTCTGATTGGGCATACGGTGGAGGAGTGTGGCGACGGTATTCACGAGCTGGAGTCATGTGAATGGGGGGACTGGCTGTTGTGGAGCAATGAAGGAGTGAGGGCTAGCATGGATGGTAGAGCAGGAAGGGAGGGAGGAGGTTTGAGAGGCAGTTCAGGAGGAAGAGGAGCTAGAGGGGGTCGTCAAGGGAGAGGAGGAGGTGCGGCTGTAGGGAGGGGAGCCCCTGTTGATGCTTTTTTATGCAGAAGAAACTGAGTATAGTCAGAACCCCGCGGAAAATTACAAGTCTGCACGTAAGAGGTTGGTCTCAGCTGATGGCACGATTAGCGTCCGTGGGCAGGATCTACCAAACTTGTCGGGCAAGGTAGCTGATACAGTTTTGCTGTTGGAGAACGGGGCTGGGAGCACAAGTGGGGTGGTGGCATCTACCCCGGAAAAGGATCCTATTGTAAAAAGGAGAAGGCAGGACGGAGAGAATGTGGTGGAAGATATGGACACCTCTGGTCAGGTGACCTCCCTAGTGGAGAGCCGTCGAGTTCAATGAGGACTCTATGCTGGAGCTGTCACGGAATTGACGACCCCGCAACAGTCAGTGAGCTCCGCGATCTCGTGGAGGCTTGTGCGCCGGTCGTGCTTTGTATTGTGGAAACTCAAATTGCAAAGTACCGGGTGGAAGGTCTGGCTGGTAGTTTAGGTTTTGATTGGAGGTCTTTGCTTGTATTGGAAGAACACTATCAATCTTGAAATAAAAACTTTTTCTCAGTATCATATAGACTCAGTGGTGAATGAACCAGGCAAGGGGCTGTGGAGGCTCTCATGTTTTTACGGGGCTGCAAGTAGGAGTATGAGGTACAAAACGTGGGATACGATGAAGATATTGAAGGGAGAAAATACTTTACCATGGGTGTGCATAGGTGATTTTAATGAGATCCTTAGGCCTGAGGAGCAAATGGGTCCGAACGAGCGAGACAGCTCTCAAATAGCTGGATTTCGGGAAGCAGTTGATGTGTGTGAACTGGCGGATATTGGCTACAAGGGCCTAGATTGGACGTTTGAAAAAAGGATAGTTGGAGGGGAGTATTGTAGGGTCCGGCTGGACCGAGCTTTAGCTACTCCAAGCTGGTCCTCGATGTTTCCCTTTGCGTCGTTGGAACACCTCACTGCAGCGAAATCAGATCACAACCCCATCCTCCTTCTCAATGAGTTAGAAGTGGGTAATCTGAGAGTAGCTTTGAAAAAACCTTTCCACTATGAATGTATGTGGGAGCAGGAGGAAACCTTTATGAGTACGGTTGACCAGGCTTGGCAGAAGGATCAGCCGGCGACTACAGTGGCCGAACTAGCAGCAAAGATGACTACAGTAGCTGCGGCATTGAAACATTGGGGACGCACAACCTTTGGCTCGGTCCGCAAGGAGCTGCGGGAGCTGCGTCAACAATTAGCTAAGCTTAGAGCTGACCCTTTGAGGGTTGGACCGGGTGCAGAAGAGAAAAGAGTCCAGGATAGGATTGTAGAGCTCTCGTACAGAGAAGAAATCATGATGAGGCAACGATCTCGAGTCAAGTGGCTTTCTGAAGGAGACAACAACACCCGATATTTCCAGAAAAAAGCAAGTGTGAGAAGAGCAAAAAATGCAATAACAGAATTACATCGTCAAGATGGTACAGTTTGCAACGATCCCAGAGAGTTGGCTAGTATGGCTAGCAACTTTTATGAAAACTTGTACACTTCAGAGGGAACTATTGGGATGGAAGAGGTTCTCTCTCACATACCGGCTCGAGTTGACGCGGATATGAATGTTCGTCTTAATGCTCCTTACACCAATGAAGAAGTTAAAAATGCTTTATTTCAAATGTTCCCAACAAAAGCACCGGGGCCGGATGGTTTTCCTACACACTTTTTTCAGAGGCATTGGGAGCTTTGTGGAGAGGAGGTGACAGGTATGATCATTAGATTGCTTAATGGAGATGACTCACCGGAGGATATAAACCGCACGTTCATCGTTCTTATTCCCAAGATAGCAAGTCCAAAATTGTTAGGACAGTTTCGGCCTATAAGCCTTTGCAATGTGGTCTACAAGATAGCATCGAAGGTCTTAGCGAACAAGCTGAAATCCATTCTCCCCGAGGTAATTTCTGTGGAGCAGTCTGCGTTTGTCCCTGGTCGGCTAATCACGGATAACTTCATTACGGCGTATGAGTGCTTGCACTATATGAAAACAAGGAGGGTTAAGGGCAATAGATATTGTGCACTTAAGTTAGACATGATGAAGGCATATGACAGATTAGAGTGGGCTTATTTGAAGGAAGTGATGCTCAAGTTGGGAATCAGCCCTCGCTTTACTGACACTGTTATGAGGTGCGTCTCTTCTATTTCATTTTCAGTTCTCTTTAATGGAGGCAGTATGGAGGAGTTTACACCATCTAGAGGACTACGACAAGGAGATCCGATCTCTCCCTATTTATTTCTACTTGCAATAGAAGAGCTTTCTTGTTTACTTAAAGCGTAGGACAGTGGAGTGGGAGGCATCCAGGTTGCTCCCATGGCTCCTTCTGTAAATCACCTACTGTTCGCGGATGATAGTCTCTTGTTATTTGATGCCACGAGTGACACAGCTGGAAGGGTAAGGGACATTCTGAAAATTTATTGTGATGCGTCCGGACAACGCATAAACACTGACAAGTCCTCTATTTATTTTAGCAAAGGGGTCCCGGAGCAAGTTAGATTGGAACTTAAAAATCTACTTGATGTGCACAATGAGGCTTCGTCGGAAAAATATTTGGGTCTACCAACTGATGTTGGGAAAGCAAAAGAGGGATGTTTTAGATACTTGAAATATAGAATTTGGAAGCATATCCAGGGTTGGATGGAAAAGTGTCTGTCTGCGGGTGGGAAGGAGGTACTGATAAAATCAGTTGCTCAGTCCATTCCAACCTATTCTATGGCATGTTTCAAACTGCCTCGCGGGCTATGTGAACATATCAATGGGCTACTCCAAAAATTTTGGTGGGGTAGCAAGGGAGGCCAGAGGAAGTCGGCCTGGGTATCCTGAAGAACTATGTGCAAGCCAAAGCACATGGGGGGGATGGGTTCCGGGACATTGAACTTTTTAATCTTGCTTTGCTGGCAAGGCAAGTGTGGAGATTGCTTCAGGAGCCGGACACCCTAAGTGCAAGGGTTTTAAAGGCCAGATACTATCCTAACACGGACATTCTGCAAGCAACTCTAGGGGCTCACCCGTCCCAAGTTTGGAGGTCTTTACCGGAAGGGAGAGATATTCTGGAACTAGGAATAATAAGGAGAATTGGGACAGGTGCAGAAACACATATTTGGAACGACAATTGGCTACCACGGGCCAATCTGCCCTATCACACCAAACCCACCACAAATGGTCTCCGAGCTGATTGATCCTGTGACACGGTCATGGAACAGACAAGTAATTAATGAGCACTTCATTGTGCCTGATTGGGACGTGATCTTAAACATTCCTTTGAGTACAAGGGTGCAACCAGACTTTTGGGCATGGCACTATGAGCTGAGGGGCTCCTTCTCCGTTCGATCGGCATACAGGATGATTAGTGGTATAAAACACCAAAGAGAGGACTGGTTGGAGCATAGGGCGGGACACTCTAACTTGATACGGGAGAAGAAGTCTTGGTCGCTCCTTTGGAAGACAAAGGTCCCGTTCAAGGTAAGTGTTTTTGTTTGGCGACTTTCACATATGTCCTTACCTATAGGAGCAATGCGGCACCAGCGGAATATGGCAACCACTCCGGCGTGCTCCTTACGCGGTGCGGAGTCTGACTCTTGGAGGCACTCCCTTTTCGAGTGCCGAATGGCGCGGTGCGTGTGGGCTTTGGAAGACGAGGAGATTGTCGAGGTCTTGCTATCCAATCGGTCGGAAGACGCAAGGTTGTGGCTTTTCTGGTTGTTTGAAACAATGAACCAGAATGATCTAGCGAAGGTTCTTATATCAATATGGGCTATTTGGTGGGCGAGGAGAAGAGCCATACATGATGATGAATATCAAAGCCCTCTGTCCACTATGTGTTTTATAAATCGCTATCTGGAGGATCTGAATATAGCCACAGCTTTGAAGCCAGCATCCAATACTAGAGCTCCTGTGCAGCGAGTTCATAAGTGGATCGCACCGGGCGCCGATGCAGTAAAAATTAATGTTGATGGGGCCATATCCCGCAACGGCAAGACAGGGGCGGCTGCAGCGATATGCAGGGACGGAGATGGCAAATATTTGGGCACATCAGCAGTCACGTTTGTAGGCCTGGTTGATCCAACAAGTCTTGAAGCACATGCATGCAGCCAGACTCTTGCTCTGGCGCGAGACTTAAACGTCACACATGCGATCATAGCTTCAGATTGCATGCAGGTAGTGACGAATATCCATGGGAGGACACTATCTTCGTATTCATTGGTTATAGATGAAATAAAGGAGTCTATGAATGACTTTGTAAACATTAGTTTTCGTTATGAGTGTAGGGAAGCAAACTTGAAAGCTCACGCCATTGCTAAGGCAGCTTCAGCGTTTCCCTCTGGTCGTCGTTTGTGGCCAGGGACCTTGCCAAACATTGCTTGTATCGCTCCGGCTTTGAACCTTGAATAAATTCCCTAGTTACCCTCAAAAAAAAGGTTGGGGAGTGACCTTCCCTCCTTTGCCTCCTTACGGGAGGCCGGAGGTGCAGAAGCGCGAGCAAAGACCCGGAGGCACACCATCGCAGGCTCGACGTGAGTGTCATCCATTGCCTTTCGGCACACGGAGTGAGCTAGTAATACTCACGATTCACCAAGGTTCGACGTGCTTCAACTTCAATGGCTGCCTCCCCGCAGGCGTACCCGGAGCAGCAATGCACTTTGCCTGGCCGGCAGGTAGCTGCCCAGTGCAAGCCCAAGGAGAGAGCGACCTTTGGTCAGATGGGGCCTGCAGGAGTATTCAGGGTTTCTGGGCTGTACCCGCGGAGGGTTTCCACGAGAAAGAACTGATCTCCGCCATGTCTACGGGTGCAAGGTGTTCGATGAAATGCGTGAGTGGACACTTAATGTTCTCAACGGCAGGGAGTCATCCATCGTGTTTGTGATCTTTGTACCGTTGCACGCTTTGACCGGTTTTGCTACGCATATAGCAATCATCTTCTTGAAGCCGGGTTAGCTTTGAGCCTTGTGACTTTTTGTTCAAAAGAATATATGGTGAATCTGGAGACTGATATTTCGTTGCTTCTTTGGGAGGTGTTGCGTGGCAAACTAAGCAAGTGCAGCTGCAGAGTTGGGTCCCTCTGGTATGCTATAAGCATGACCATGGAAGGAAAGTCAATCAGGTATGAGCTAACTGTACTGCTATTTGGGCGTAGGCATTTAAAGGATATGCTCTGTGAAAAACTGAAAATACAATCTATGCACAATATATAGCTTTATACAGTTTGGTTTGTATGTACAGAATACAGATAGGCTTGTACAACAGTCACTTGTTTGTGAATCTGAACATTGTATAAGTGTAATTAACAGATGGAACTAATAGATTGGTATTTACATCATGAACATAATATAATACAGATAGGCTAATACAAAGCCACTTATTTACGAACCTGAACGTATAAATGTAATTAATATATACATAGATTGACCTATTGCAGGGGATCTTCACAGGCCTAGGAGGGATCCTAGGCCGCCCAAGAGGTTGATTGAGGAAGCGAATATTGTTGCTTATGCTTGAGTGTGGCAGATGAAATTGAAGCTAATGCAGAACATTCATCATACTCTGAGGTAAACATAATATATCAGCAATGCGTATTGTTTCATCATGTTGCAGTGATTGTGCTAGTCTTTGTCTTGGATGGGAATGAAATACTTGCTCTCCATTATGTCCTTGCAACCCCATTCTAGCTTTTCCCACCAGGCATATGATCCACAAATCCTATTTAGTCTCTGGCAATCATATGTCTGACCCAATGGAATTGTTTTCAGATTCGGGCAGTTCTCCACCCTAATACTTTCAAGACATGGAAAGTCTCTTGGGATGCATACCCTTCTCAGCTTTGGTAGGTCAGTTAGTACCAATGATCTCAGTTTTGGGAAGTCTGCATGGTGCTCTGTTCCATTGATCCGCCCACTCCTGGTCATATTCTGGTAATATTTGGCATATTCATTCCATGCGTCATCTACCATACCATGTATCTCTTGTTCTTCAGAGAAACCATTTTTTCTCCTGCATCTCTGAGTACTACCCTGTTCAATTCCCGAACTCTTGCTTTCCACCTCGTCGGTTGTTTCTTCAACAACTTGCTCTAATTCATGACAGTGATAGATAGAAAGCTTCTCAAGTGACTCCAGCTTCAGAACCCAGGTAACATCGTGCAATTTTTGGCAGTGGGAGATTGTAATTTCTAGGAGGTTCCGAAAGTGATGAGGCGAAGATCCAATAAGAACTGTTTCTAGAGCAGGAAGTTCAGCAAGGGTAAGCACTTGCAGACAAGATCTTCGCTTGTCAGAGTCAGCAATAAGCTGTTTCAAGTCAGGACATGATTCAACATAGAGCTCTCCAAGTTGCACCATATGTGTGAAGTCTGATATTTGGATCGACTGCATTTGATCGCAGTGTTTGAGGCTAAGGCGCTGTGTCGACTATGCCAGCGGATGTGTCTTGGTCAACTTCTTTAACACATCCTCGGCATAAATTGTGATACCAAGGAACTCAAGTTCTTTTAGGGAATCAATGTTCAGATCATTGACATCACGAATCCCATAGTTGCTTCGGAAGAGGTTTAGGACCCTTAGCTTGTGTAGCTTGGAACAATTGTCAAATGTCTCTTTAAGGGCCTTGGTAACACTTAAATCTAAATGGGTTAGTTCTTTGAGCACCCAAAACTCCTCAGGAAGCCTCTCAATGCATGTGTGGGACAAATTGAGATACTTAAGCTTGGACAATGTTTCACAGGGTGGAAGAGTTGTGATGCTGGTGTGTGAAAGATCAAGGACCCTCAAGGAAGGCATGAATTTGAAGATTGTTGGACTGAGCCTTTCCAAATTAGGATTATGCTGAACTAGCAAAGTTACTAGATTCCTGCACTCATGTGAGATACAAAGGTCCCTTATGTCATTAAACATGAGTGATATCCTTCTTGCTGCTTGCCACTCCCTCTCTGATGGAGCCCTCTCCAAACTCATTCCAGCCTTCACAATAATATTTTCCCGCACTGCAAGGGAAATCCCCAGATGGCGAATAATGTGGTGCATTTTGACCTTCGAAGAGTCAGATTTGCAACTCTCTAACAAGCATGCTGACAACAGGCTACGGATTATATGATGGCCTTTCTTGGGGTCCTGAGGTATCAACCCATCTGCCATCCAGTACTCCACAAGCTTATCTTTTCTGATTGAACCATATTCTGGAAAAAGGGTGCAGTACAGGAAACACCGTTGTTGTTGCTTGATCAACTTATCGTAACTGTATTTCAATTTATGGAACATTTCTGGTACTCCATGCAAGTCCTTTATGTCATCCTTGGTTGCTTGCACCGCCAGGCTCCAATCCTCGGGTTCTGTTAGTCCAGCAACGGCCCTCCCTATTACCTTGAGTGCAAGTGGCAAACCACCACAGCTCTGGACAATTGCTTCAGCATGCTCTCGTACAACATTAGGGGCAGGAGACTCAATGGCTGCAATGGCATTAGTGCTCAAATTGTTTTGGAAGAGCTCCCACGCTGACTCCTTCTCTAGGTACTCCATCTTGATCAAACTCTGGTGTGCTCCCATTTGATAGCAAACATCCTCATCACGTGAGGTAAGAATCAACTTGCTTTTGATTTCAGAATCTGGGGCTGGGATCCCGACATCTTCTAATTTGAATTTGTTCCGGACATCATCCAGTAAAATGATAAATTTCTTTCTTCCCAGTGCTTTTGCCAAGAATCTGGCACGAGTTTGCACTGTCTCTGTGTCATTCCAAGGCAAGCCAAGGCGGTCTGTAATCATGCGCTGGATGGCTGCTATATTTAGATTTCCAGAGTTGGACACTTCAATCATGATTACCACCTAACGAAGTCAATTTGAATCAGTAGAAATATAATGATCCAGTAAACATGTATGAAAAAAAATAAGTTGTGGATCCGCATGCAGTCAATCTTCTGACTTGTGAATAATTTATCAAGTGTAGGTAAAAAAAAATTGTTTCAGTGGGAGTATAGGTAAGTTAATCATTCTATGACTGCTAAACTGGTAGAACCAGGGGTCCTACCGGACCTGCTCCGGAGGTTGTAGGGGAAGCATGGAGCGGGACGGGGCGATGATCGGGCGCGCCGGCGGCTGGGCGCCGTCGCGTCGGAGGGAGATGGCGGCGGCTAGGGTTCCGGCTCCCAGAATAGGGATAATAATATTCTTATTGCTTAATTCAAAAAAGAGTCTTACAGCCTATATTTATAACCTAGATAACTTGCATAAGAATTAACCTAAGATAACTTGCATAAGAATTAACCTAAGATAACTTGTGGGCTAAGATTGCCCGGTGGGCCTAGCTAAACCGGCCATAACACTTCTCCCCGTCTGCACAAACAGCTCGTCCTCGAGCTGTAAGGTGGGGAAGCGCTTTCGGAACTCCTCGAGGCGATCAACTAGCGTCAAACACCTTCTCGACAGCTGGGGCGGCCAGGTCGGCGGCAACGGCGTCCTCCGGAATGTAGTCTGCAACCTCTAGGTAGAAGAGTCGCGGGCAGGCATGGCCGGGCGTGTAGGGCTCGTCGCAGTTGAAGCACAACCCTTGGCGGCGACGCTCGAGTAGCTCGGCTGAGGTGAGCCGGCGGAACGGGCGCACCGCGGTCGCGGCGAGGGGTGCCGCAGAAGCTTGCGCAGGCCGACCCTACGCGGAATCCGACCCGGGTAGCGACCCAGCGGTCCGGGATGGTGATTCCTGTTGGATGGCCACCATGCGGTGCTCGAACGCGCGGGCGTAGCACATGGCCGACTGGAGATCCTGGGGTCCCCGGAGCTCCTCGTCCACGCGGATGTGATCCGGAAGTCCACCGACAAAGAGGTCGGCCCACTGCTGCGCCGTCACACCCGACGCATGGCATGCCAGGGCCTGGAAACGGTCGGCGTAGTCCTGCACCATGGAGGTGAAGGGAAGGCGGACGAGCTCCGCCAGGCGGCTCCCGCGAACCAGAGGCCCAAAGCGAAGGAGGCAGAGCTTGCGGAAGCGCTCCCACGGGGGCATGGCACCCTCGTCCTGCTCGAGGGCGTAATACCAGGTGTGTGCCGCACCGCGGAGGTGGTACGAGGCGAGCCAGGTACGCTCCAATGCGAGGGTGCGCTGCCCGCGAAAGAACTGGTCGCACTGGTTGAGCCAGTTGAGGGGGTCCTCCGTGCCGTCATAGGTGGCGAAGTCGATCTTGACGAACCGCGGCGGTGTCTGAGTCGGAGCGACGTGTCGAGCTAGCTCAGAGGAGCGGAGCAGCGAGGCGGGTGGCGCCTGGTCGGAGTACTCCGGGTAGGGACTGGCGGAACCGGATGGCCCACCGAACTGCGGGAACGGAGTCGGCTGTTCGGGGGCCGTGGTGTAGACCGGCGATGGTGAAGACCCATCCGCCCACGCTGGGAGTGGCGACGGGGAGGGCGGTAATCGGACCTGATGGATCGGGAGGCCGGTTGGCGAGGGTGCCCCCGAGCTGGGCAGGGGCGGCGCCGGTGGTTGCAGCGGCAGCAGCGGGGGCTGGACGGGGGCAGCGGCTGCCGGGAACGGCAACTGCTGCAGGTGCCAGAGGGGCGCCATCGATGGTGGCGGCGGCAGATGCCACAGGCCCGCGGCGGCTGGTGGTGGCCCACTGGAGTTCCCCGTCTGGAACGGCAATAGCGGGGGCCCGCCGCCTGCGGGTGCGCCCGGGAACAGCCACGGCGCAGGGTGGCCGTAGGTGGTGATCGGCGCAGCCGGCGGAAGGCCGTACGCTCCTGCCATGTACTGGTGGTACTGGTTCATGTGGAGCCCTTGGACGGCCGTCACGAGCTGTTGCAGCGTGCTGGTCATCTGTTCCGGCGTGAAGACGGCGGCTGGTGGCGGCGCGGAAGTGATGGGGGCCGGCGGTGGTGAGGAGCCCACGGCGGTGACTGGGCCCGACAGCGTGGAGGCCCCGGCGGTGGTCATTGGGGTGGACGTCATCGGCACGGTGGTCATCGGCACGGAGGTGGAGACGGGCAGCGGCGGCGATGGTGTTGATGAAGACATGATCGAACCCAAGTCTCTGGATACCAAATTGGTAGAACCAGGGGTCCTACCGGACCTGCTCCGGAGGTTGTAGGGGAAGGATGGAGCGGGACGGGGCGATGATCGGGCGCGCCGGCGGCTGGGCGCCGTCGCGTCGGAGGGAGATGGCGGTGGCGGCTAGGGTTCCGGCTCCTCTGGGAGCCGGGCAATAGGGATAATAATATTCTTATTGCTTAATTCCAAAAGAGTCTTACAGCCTATATTTATAACCTAAATAACTTGCATAAGAATTAACCTAAGATAACTTGCATAATAATTAACCTAAGATAACTTGTGGGCTAAGATTGTCCGGTGGGCCTAGCTAAACCGGCCATAACATAAACGTGCTTATGCTCTCACTCCTGTTCGCATTGTGAGAGAATGTTCACTCATATTTTTCTTGTTCATTGCCGGACTGATTTAAAAGCCCACTTATTAACAAAATAACTGGGACATACTAATATGAGCAAGGGAGATGTTCTGCTTGTGTTGATTCCAATCTATCTGAGCAAGGGAAGCAGTTCTATTCTTTATTCAATTAACTATAGTAACTTCAGAAATATGCACGCGAGAAATGCAGTCAGGCAAGGTAAAACATTGTGAATTTTTGACTCTGTGATATCAGAGAATGTACACTAATCCAAATTTCTGGGAAAGAAGAACATAGTTAAATATGTGGGGTTCTGGAAAAAGGGTGTTTTTTTTTCACTTCGTATTTTTTGCTGTATACATTCAATATTTTCAGAACACGTGTTTAAATTCAAATTACTCTGAAAATTTTCTTCCTTTTATCTAATTAATGCCACTGTAAACAAAGGATCGATACTACCTTTTATTTCTATGAAAACCATAAAAATTATAATTAATGCATATATAGAGAAATGAAAATAAGTTATTTATCTTGGTTGCGAAATATTTGGAGAAATATATAATATCCATCAGATGAAACTGCAGTGTATCTTTAAGTGGTTAGATGTATGCACATAATTAGTGAACTGAGAAATTTGATGTTGTAGGATTTTATAGCAAATGCATACGCACTTCTGGACAAAAGCTCGATTTGTACACTTTTACTTGAAGTTTAGTTGAAAACGTTTTAAATGGAAGGTTTTATATTAATTCCAATCTACTGTAAAGAAATAGACTCAAAGGCGTACATTAACTTTTGTTACTGTGTTCATTTTAAGTTTGTCTGGAAGCATATAACAAATCTCATCTAAATGTTCATCTAGGCAATGTATCATAGTTATGTACCTGGTAATCGGTGCCCCACTCCTTGAGTTCATTGTTGAAGGTGTTGAGGAGGGTTGTTTTCCCAACCCCTCCTGGACCCCAAATTCCAATGATGCCCACATTGCTGCTGTTGAAAAATTCCCAGAGATTCTTCAGCACAGGCTTGATGCCAAGGGCTTCTATCCTTGGTTGATCCTCAACCAAAGCTGGCAAAGGCTTGCTTCCGAATACCTTGAATTGATTCCCTTCCTCAATTAGCCCACGAAGATCCTCCAGAATCTCAAGAACACGCTTGCGAAGACGATAGCGTTTCCCAAGGCTTAGGGAAGAGCTACAGAAGCAAGAGTATTGCATGAGTTGGTCACACTCTTGTTCGATGGCATCAATTGGGACGAGGACTCCATCGACCCTGCTCAGCCATAATTCGACTCGAGGATCGCACTTGTTGAGCTGGTTGGTTTCAACGCTAACTTGTTCTTGAACCACCTTCTCTACAGCTTGTAGGTCTTCAATGGCTTTCGTAAGGGCTCTCCGGTTGCGCTTGATGCAAACGGAAGATGAGAAACGTCTTGCAGTAGCTGCTGGTGCCCCTGTGTTATTGATGAAGCCACACACAGGCTGCAGGGCTGCACAAATCATCATGCTAGGATCAGCCATGTAAATGGGGGTGTTCTGTGAGGAATTGTATGGATATTAGGATCCAGCTCAATAGTTCAAGAAAGGAAAAAAAATGCTATGGAACATATAGTACAAAACTCTCTTTCTCTCTCTTGTACTTCCATAAACTTCCTATTTTCTCTCTATCTCAATCCAGTTTGGACACTTCCTATTTAAGAGGGCTAATCTATTAGCTATGACGGGGCATAATGTAGAAAAGACCGCCCCGTGCAGCTTCCTGGAATCTACATAGTGGCTTGGATTAGAACGGAGCACAGGGGCTAGTTTCTTTTAATTAAGGTACATGATGGCCCCTTCGTCAACTAATAGCAGCCTGTAAGCTTCCAATTTTCTGTTTTTTATGTATTACCTTTGAAGAAATGCTTTAAAACGTTTCTAGAGTATCAATACCTTAGGTCAACAGAAGATGCTACTTCTCACATCAGACAGAGATGGCATGTACACGCATCATGCCTGCTGCTTTATTGATAAAAATTTGATGGTTAGGTTAGAGCGTAGACAACGATTTGACTTTTCCAACAATGAACATTACTAAATACTACTATTTCCTTTATCAGAGGGTATATGCTCATGTGATTCGACTATTCCTTTAGTGAATCTAGTCATGTACTTGCTTGTGGCTTATCATGTATCTTGGCCACAGCTAAGACACGCCGACAATAGGATCAGTCAGACCTGACTCGATCGCCCTTGTAAGTTGAAGATTGCAAGATAACAAGTGTTATCAGGAAATTTTCTCCACCTTAATCAGTTGATATTATTCCTAATCCTTGCTGAGTAGATGTATTTACTTCGTGTGCAAGTTACACCATTTTTTTCTTTTTTTCTTTTCCTAATCCTAGCCGACATAAGGTTTGGCATATCGCCCGTTACAACTCCAGCTAGGCGGGCTGGTACTTCGTGAGCAAGTCACACATTTCTTTTCTGTAATAGTTAGGGTACGCTTAGTTGACTTGCCTACAACAGTATTAGGTGATAACGACTAGATCGATAACCAATTGGGTTCCTACACGCTACCTTTTAGTGAAAACTGTTGCTGACTTTCCATATGAGTTTCCGAGAACAACCCACCAGCAGATTGGGATATAGATCACGAGGTTTATCCACTAGTCCATTCAGATACGTGTCAGTGTATCATCACACATTTATGATTTATCTCCCTGGTTAGCTTCCAAAAGGCTCGAACCATTCAGATACACATAATCTTGATTATATTTATTGAATACCTTCTGTAGAGGATAGCCCAACCAAAGTTAGAATGCAATTTCTTGTCGCAGAGTTTTTTCTTTTAATTTCCATCTGAGATCACTTGGTAATAGTAGTTTCTGTATATTTTTGTCCTGGACACAGCTCACATGAACGAGATGAAGAGAAGAGAAGACCAAGTCCCGTATCTGCTACGTTGTTCAATAGTACTGCTGGTAAGATACCATGACAAGCTACATAGTGTTTTGGGCACTCACGGCTCAAATGGGATTTTCAATAGTGCTGATATAATCTGGTGATTGGGACTCATGGCTCACCTCAATATGGGATATTCAGCCGCGCTGAAGCTTTTTTGTACGTGAAGAGAATGACCGAGTAAGACAATATGATCCAGTGGCAACTCGCGACCAGATGAAATATTTCTTGAATTTGCTAATCCTTAATTGCTTCAAAATTCAAATTGTGTCCGTCGATTTCATGAGCAGAGAGAGCAGTGTTCGAGGGATGGGGATGGTGTGGTTGCCCACGGTGTTCCGCTACTTTGGCAGTGGCAGCAATGTACAGTACGCTTGAAGATCACAACAAATTGGGGAAAATGTTTACAATTTTTTTAGACAAGTCCTTTTTTTTCAAAAAAATGTTCATGGAAGTTTTTTAAAACATTCACGGATTTTTTTTAAAAAAATCAAAGAATATTCATGAATTTGGATTTTTCTAATGAATTTAGATTTTTGCACGAATTTTAAAATGTTCATGGATTTACAAATATTCACAAATGTATTTTTAAAAACAATATTTTAAAATGGAAAATAAAAAGGGAAAAAGATACAAGAAAAAAAAATAGAAAAATGAAACCGAACAAAACAAGTCGAAAAACCAGGAGATACCCGACCCAAAAACCTAGGGCTCGCTGAGTTTGTTTCTATCTACACAGTAGCTAGTTAGGATGTAAACAAGTAGGATTGTCAAAAATATATTGGTTCAAGATTTTGAGAGAAGAAGAGAGAAGTTGTGCGGAGGTTCAATTTTTAGGATTATGGTGCGAACCAACCTCTGTTTGAGATGGTTAGGTGGACAGTGGTATCCCCAATCCATCAGGGTTCAAATCCTGATGCTCGCATTTATCCTGGATTTATTTCAGAAATTCCGGCGATACGCTTTTAGTGGGAGGAGACGTTCCCGTCGACTACGAGGCGCTTACGGTGACTTCGTAAAATCTCAAGATGATATGCCGGCTCAGTCTCTCGGAGGTGCTCATAGGGGTAGGGTGTGCGTGTGTGCATTTATAGGGGTGAGTGTATGCACGTTTATATGAGCGCTTGCGTCTATACTGTGTTCAAAAAAAATTCTTAGGATTATGGAAGAATCGGCCAAAAGAACGAGGCCTAATTCCTATCCAGTACAAACTCCGGCAAAGTTATTTTTGTAGGAGAGTAATTCATATCCAGAACAAACTCCGGCAAAGTTATGTATACGAGACCTGACGCGCGTGAATGAATACGTCCAGCATACGATTCAAAACAAGTAAACTTCCCCACGCCCCGAAATCTTCCAGGGAGAACATCATCTTGTAAGGCGCAGGGACCGAATCAGCCATGGAGAAGAGCGACTTGGAAGCAGGCACGATGCAGCAGCATCCCGCCGTCGCATCGCGCAACGGCGGCAAAGTCTTCGTCTACGTTGTCATGATCGCATTATCCGTACCCATGCTCCTGGCGTTCATAGTTCACGTTAATTAGCACCACTCCGAAGCAGATCCTCCTCCCGACTTTCCCCGTCAGCCTAGATGGTTACGACCGGCTGCAGACGCCCGCTCCCGCGATATCATCGACGTTCAACCTCACGCTCCACGCCGTGAGCAGCGTGAGCCCGCAGTCGCAGAGGCTCTGCCTGGAGGGTGGGTCGGTGGCCGTCTCCTACGCCGGCGCGGTGCTCGCGTGGGGCCGCGTGCCTGGGTTCTGCGTGGAGCGGCACGAGCAGAAGCATGTGAAGATGGTCGCGCTCGGAACTGAGGTGGCGCTGACCGACAAGCTATGCCGACGGATGTCGTTGGAGCGGCGCGAGGTCGAGGTGGACATGATGCTGCGTGGCTCGGCGGTCCTGGGCAGAGAGCGGAGGCTACTGTCGTGCCGAGTGGATATGGAACGTGCATCGTCACGGCCATCTATGTGCAAGGTCTATGTATATTTTGTATCGCACTAATATCTTTCTCTGGGGGTGTATTGCACTTATATCGACCCGTCATTGTTTTTCTCTTCACGTGATCATTGATTTTCTCTTTTTTTGCAGGGAGATCATAGACTTTCTCAAAATCAAGCATCAGGAGAATCATGTTGAGTTTGTGTACGATTTCTTGAAGAGCTACGGGACCTTCTAGAATATACCGCCCTGTGAACCACGGGTAAGCTTTAGCACAGATCTTAAAAGGAACGGTTATAAGAGCAATGAGTCGGAAGAGTTTGATAGAATCAACCCCTTGGAATAAGAGAGATCAACCCATAACTAGCGCAAAACCATTGAAAATAACAAACATTGCATCCTTTAGATGGGCCAAAATTTATGAAAGAAAACAATAGGCCAACTGTCCGGACCCGAGTGTATTTTCATAGACCACAATGTCAAGCACATTAAAACCATTCAGCTGTGCATCATAGGCGAGCAATGAACGTGTCCACGTGGGCATTAGTGCTACTGTTTTACCGATCGATATTTTTTTATGGTCATAGTAAAAAGGCCTCACACATGTGGCCCAGTCCCGCACTCCACGCAACCTCTCCTCCTCTTCTCGTCTCTCCTCTCCCTCGCCGCCGCCGCGGCCACTGCTTCTCCATACCCTGCCTCCTGTTCGCTCCGCCGGTGCGATGCTAGCCACACCGCAGCCACTCGTAAAACGGCGACGATGAGGAGGCTCGGCCCTTGGCGCAGACCCACGCTCCCGAGCAGCGGCAGCGTCGGATTTCTCTGTCTCGCGGCGCCAAGCCTCCCGTCTGCGTCGCGATGCCGCCGGCATGGAGGCCCAGGCTCTCGCAGCCTCTGCGGTGTCCGGTGCTCCGGCGAGGTCTCTGGGGACCACATGGCGGGGAACTGGCGCGGCTTCCGGTCGTGGGTTCCGGTGGCTCAAAGCCGTACATCTGAGCCGCCGCCTCCAGCTCGTTTATTCCATATTCCGCCTAGGGCTTCACCGCCATCGCAGATCCCGCGTTCGTCTGCTACGGGTCCTCCGTGTTCGTGGCTGCTGTGTCGACACCGAGAGAATTTCTTCATCCGTCAGGTATTACTCCCAACACATGCTTCTTTTGTTTTGGGGGTCGATCGAGTTTCCGTTGTTGGCTGCCAATTTCACGAGCGTTATCACCATGCTGGTGCTACTTTCGTGTTGGTTATGCTAGTGGTGGGGCTTTAAGCTGGGTTGAATTTCAGCACGGACGCTGTTATTTTGTAAGCAAGAACCGATGAGCCTAATTGAAATACTAGATCGTTGGAGCAAGCTACATCCGTTAGGTTCCTTCAAGGAATTAATCAGCTGGTGACGCAGTGTTTAGCGCCGGGCTATGGTGCAAAATTTGTTAGATTTGGTTCCTGTATAATTTTTATTTATCCAGTAAAAATCAGGTTAGTGTTGCCCCGAGAGGAAAATAAACCACCCACAAAGATTAATGACATGGCCGTGGTGTTACCCAATTTGGTGCATGCCAAGGAAGGAAGTCCTGTTTTTAGACCTGATCTTGTAATTACTTTGGTGCCTGCCCAGAATAACAGTGTGCACATGTGGTAGGTACAGTAAGACAACTAGGTACTGGAAAAGGAATAAGTAGGTTATGAAATTCCTAATAGCTCTTTCTGTGTTGATCAAATTGGTGATATGTGCTAGCTGGGTAGTTAACAAAGATTCTCTGGTACTCTTTATGTGAAGTGCGTGTTTCTCAGCGTTATTGCCTCGTGTGTTTCCGGTCTCTTCGGCTTTACAAATGAGATGGCCGGCAACTCCAGTTCAGGTTGGCCGCTTGGTCATGTGCGGCAGTATAGATGGTTGTTCTTGTTGTGATGATGTTCATGGATTTGTTGTTGATGTTAACCCGCTTATAGCCTGTTCGTTGTTATGTCGCGTCAAGGTGTGCTCTCATTGTCATGTTTTATTCAATTATTGTGCTGATCTGTGTGGTCCCTTGGTGTGTTCTAAGGCCAACCTGCAGCAGGTTGTCTCACGAGCTCACTGTTGCATGGTTTGATCTGATTTTGTATGGTTCTAGCCGGTGCTTAAATTTTGTCCACATATTTATGGCTGAAGCCCACACATACATACTCATGGATTTGATTTTGCGCTATGCCCTTGTGAACAATCAAGCTATCAGGTGAGAATTGATTTGTGGCTCTTTCTTTTCTTGAATTGGCTGTTATGTGGTTCTTGGGGACTCAAACTCTGCTCTGTTTCTTTCTTTACCTCCTATTTATGGACTCACTTTTGTTAGGGAGTCGATTGAGGACCAAATGGGTATCTTGTCACTCATCTCCGGCAAGTCAGGCGTCAGTCTGTCCATGGTGGAGCAGAGAATGTTGCCGGGCTCACCGTCCTCGTCATAGGTGACCACAACCCTCCCAACCGACCGTAATCCTTTGTTCTTGCATTGCATTGCAACCTCATGCTTGACTGCACATCTTGGTTGTGTGATGTGATGGGAACATATATTGGGTATTTGTTTTGTCATATGATGATGATCTCTTTCCAACAAGTAGTCACACTAATTAAATTCAGAAATCTGTTGGACGGCTCTCAACTTTGCAGCTTCATGGTGTATGATTAAAATTTGGCATTAGACAAAACAAAGTGTGATCTGCCTCTCTAAATTTCTTCGAATTCTGAAGTAGTACCGGATTGAGACGGAGCTAATGTGAAATTAGCTTTTCTTGAAAAGTGTGCAGCGAAGATTGTGTTAATGCATGAGGTAGGATGCGGCACATGTATGGATCCTGAGACAACATACCCTCTTCTATGTGTTGTTTCGGGATGCTTATATGCATACTTGCTAAAAGAACTATACATGTTCTTTTCTTATAAAGTTCAGATCTGACAACCAAGGGAACAGTACCCATCAGGTAAAGATGCAGTACAAAGATAACCCAGTAAAAAGTACTCGGTTCTTCATGCCGATTTAAAAAAACAATTAACCACTCCCTCCTTTTAAATTGGTTGCTTTGCTATACTGCTAGGTTTGAAGGCGGGCTAGGTTCAATTTTTTAAGATGAGCTAGGTTTGATGATGCACCTTAAGCAATAGTTTATGAATCTGCCAATTACTGTGGCTGGTTGTGACATTCTTAAATGAGAAGTAGACAGGCTTTGTATAAGATGCATTATACAGTTCTAATCAAGTAATTATGGACATGTTCAATTACAGGCCAAGCCCTTTGGTGTGCTAAATGATTAAATGTTGTTATCTAACCGAAGCACTTGGAACTTCTGTGCAGAGGGTTATTTTCCCTTTAAACAAATGAATGTCAGCTCATAACATATGACGATGCTATCCTAACTGGCTAACTAATTTGGCCGTATGAGGTTGTATATTTGAGCTACAGGTGTTTGTTGTAGTGCATGGAGTTTATCGTGATGGCCCTTTTGAGTTTCCCCTATCTGTTCGAACTTCAACAGAAAACTAACCAAAGATTAACAGGCATGATATGGTAAATTTAAATTGTCAATTTTAAACTTCATACTATAATATTTTACAACTGATTGGTGCTCATGTCTATGTATTCTAACATTTTATTTGCTTGACACCCTTCAAGTTCAAAATAAACTATGAGTCATTGATGACATTACTGACTGACTGTGTTGTATTATAGGACTAACTATAAGTAAACCTTTTCAGGTCAGCGTATTGTGATGTTAGCATGCCCCCTGAAGGACTGCGGGAGTGCTTGCCACGCTTAATACAAGTATATGATTTTCCTTGTCCAAGCTAATGTTGCTTAATCTTTCCCCTGTTTACAGTTTTAACATCTGCCTTTTGTATTTATTTCCTAGACTTTGGTGTCAAACATGGTCTACACTGACGATGATGAATCACTTGTTGATGCTGAGGTGTGGTAAATTTCTTTATATCCTACATGTCTCAGCTGGTTATTGTCTGACAGTGGCATGCTCTGATAAATATTATGTGTTAGCCGCACACCACTGAGATTCCATGCTCTTTCTTACAGATGTAAAAGATAGGAATCAACAAAAATGTCCATTTTGGCTTACTACTATATTTCCATGGCATATGCCCGATGTCAGACCTCTTATTAAGTGCTTTCGACTTACTTGACTGTATTTTAGTTGCTCGTGATTCTGCCTTGTCCTAGAAAGCAAACAGTGAAAATTATACGGATTTTATGATTCAGTTCATGTTCATCACTTGTCCATCCTTGGTACAACATTACATGCAAATATACTCAGTTGCTGTGTGTAAAGAAGTTCATTCCAAATTCGAGAAAAATTAAGGGGTATCTCACCACGAAGGATTGCTTTATGATCCTTTGTTCTATTTTCTGTTCTTTGTCTAACTGATAACCTGGTCTGTGTCTAACCGATAACCTGGTCTGCATCTAACTATTTGATAGCTAGCTCTTTCTCTTGCTGCCAATTTCTTTGCTTTACATTGTCATTTTTTAAATACTAATTATACATGTCAAGAGACTATGCATTATAGAAGTTTTAATGCAGATCTTCTTGATTTTATATCATGCGTTTATGTGCTTTGGTTTACGTTTCCACACAGAAGAAGAAATATTCAGTTCTCCGCGTGAAGTTTAAAAAATACAATTAACCAGTCCCTCATTCTAAATTTGTTGCTTTGGTCTTCTGCTAGGTTTGAAGACGGGCTAGGTTCAAAGTTTTAAGATGGGCTAGGTTTCACTAGCGTGTGCCATCGACTTGGTCTCAACCATCTTAGGGCAACCCGTCGCTTTAGGGAGATGGCGGTCCCTTTGTCGTCCTCCGGGCTCGGCTCAATGATTGGGATCGGTCATCGTTGGTGGCGGCGAAGGTGGTATGGAGTTTTAACCATGGAAGAGCCGGTACAACTCAGAAGGCAAAGTTGGAAAGCTCTTACAAAGGTAAATGCTTTGGTACATGCATATAGATGCTTGATCATTTATTGTGAATTATTGAGAAATAAAGAAATAATACGCTCTTGAGATTTGTTTGTTGTGAAAGGTAAATTATTGTTCTAGATTTGCACAAATACCATCCATTATATACCAATGTGTTCAATTTTGGACTGCTGCAGGCTATGGCATTAGGCCATTAGTATTACATGTTGTGTGGTCTGACTATTACAATGCATATCTAGAAGTATCTGTGACGAGGTAGCTAGCCTGAAAGTGGATCTACCGCGTGCTGCTCCTGTCCCCTTTCCCTCAATTCATCCTCATGGATCTGACAAGGTGACTGTCTCCTTCTCTGCTCTCAACGCCTCTAAATTTGTTACTTAAAATTCAACTATTTCTCTGTTTCTACCTATTGCCTCTGTCAATGCAATGGCTTAAGCCCCCAGGTAGCTGCATAATTCATTCATGTCATGCGTTAAACAAATCGATTCTACTCAATACCTCTTACCCACTAATTGAACATCAATATAGACTGATTATTACTACTTAAATAAATCACTAAATGTATCAGCATGATTGCCTGTGCTCAGACAATAATATTTATTTCATGTTAATCTACAAATGTTCTTTACCACATGAAGATTTCACAATGGATTGCTTACTAGCTTGGTTTTGTTCTGTAACATAAGTTACGTGACACTGAAACATGCATATCCCACATAGTTTCTTTTCATGTATAATTGTTTCTTTTGTTCACTGGATGCTTCATTACTAAATCTCTACATTTGTGCATACCTTCTGTCTGACCTAACACACGTGTACTACATATTGCCATGAGTTTCAAAAATTAGATGTTCCTGGAGATATTCCAAATTTGATTATCTATGCCTATTTGATGACCAACTTCCTTCTAAGAAAAAAACCCAGCATCTATCTCAGTTACTTTCCTTTTATGTATAATAGGTACTTTCATTAAGTGCATGCTTGATTAGTAAAACTTTACATTTACACATATGTATCTTACCTAAGACATGTCTACTACAATCCTGATTTTTCGATGGGCATTGAATAGTGAGCGACGGAGGCTGTATATCATGAGGTCGTTCGGCATGGATAGGGCTTGTCATGCGGCGCCGTCCTCCCGACCTCCTTCCCATCATAGCCTTATGGGAATTGGCTTACAACGTGATTCTATACTTTACATTATATCCTTTCTTAATATATGTGCTTGTCCATTCAGGTTTATCTTAGCTTGGAATTGGTGGAAGCGATTTTATCCCCCATTTTCTTTCTCTATGTTCTGTTTTCTAAGCAACATAAGTGGTGTCAATAATATATGATACTTGTCCATTTCTATCTTTAGGCAGGACATCCTTTTCACAACAAGAGATGAAAATGCTCCTATTATACCTTCGCTTTTATGTTGCGTGTGCTGCTTTTGAAAAATTGTCTTTTATGTCGCCATTCATGTAAACTACAAGGACATATTAATATCTATGACTCCTAAGGCTGATTCATGGTATGAGTGTGTTGCATTTCCACCGTTCTCCTATTGCTGACCATGTAATAACATTGTGAACTACACCCAACAACGTGAAAGGGGCACCTCCTACCTGGCACCGCCCAGCTTCGTCTGGGACGGCGCCACCAGGTGGCGCCCCAACCACTAGTGGTTTTCATGTTGCGATACTCTGCTTGCTTGATCTCACAAATTATGACACACACTCAACAGCTTGGGCTCAGCTATGCCCATCAGGTTAATATAAAATTCGTAAATGTGATCAACGACATAATCCTGGCATATCAGGAGCTCTTGCTCCAATTGTAACCGCAAAATAGAGCACTTACACCTATGCCCGTTCGTGTAAGCATGAAAGTAGGTTGTATTCATGTCGCCTTGTGAAAGGATCGATATGGTTGACTAGAGGGGGGTGAATAGGCAACTAACAATTTTTAGCTTTTCTTTAAAAATTTAAACTTTGCATCAAAGTAGGTTGTCTAGATATGCAACTAGATGAGCAACCTATATGATGCAACACAAATAGGAACACAAGCAAGCAAGATATATGAAACAAATAAGCTACACAAGTAATGGCATGAGATAACCAAGAGTGGAGACGGTGGAGACAAGGATGTGTTGCCGAAGTTCCTTCCCTTTGAGAGGAAGTACGTCTCTGTTGGAGCGGTGTGGAGGCACAATGCTCCCCAAGAAGCCACTAGGGCCACCGTAATCTCCTCACGCCCTCACACAATGCGAGATGCCGTGATTCCACTATTGGTGCCTTTGTAGGCGGCGACCGAACCTTTACAAATGAGGTTGGGGCAATCTCCACAACTCAATTGGAGGCTCCCAATGACACCACGAAGCTTCACCACAATGGACTATGGCTTCACAGTGACCTCAACCGTCTAGGATGCTCAAACACCCAAGAGTAACAAGATCCGCAAGGGATTATTAGGGGGAATCAAATATCTCTTGGTGGAAGTGTAGATCGGGGCCTTCTCAACCACTCCGGAGCAAATCAACAAGTTTGGTTAGCTAGGGAGTGAGATCAGGCGAAAATGGAGCTTGGAGCAATAATGGAGCTTTAATGGTGGAAGAGGTAAGTCAACGGGGAAGAAGGAGACCCCTTATATAGTGTGTGGAAAAGATCCAACCGTTACCCACCAACCAGCCCGCGGCCAGCAGTACTACCGCGCCTGTCCAGCGGTACTACCGCAAGGCCGTGCGGTACTACTGCTTGCAACCAAGCGGTACTACCGCACGGCAGTGCGGTACTACCGTACCGACCCACGGTACTGCCGCGACCCCAGCACAGAAACAGACGCACAGAAGCTGGGGGCGGTACTTCCGCACGCGCGGTACTACCGCGCCCCGCATGCGGTACTACCGCGCCCCGCATGCGGTACTACCGCAAGGCAAAAGTCCCAGCCAGGGGGAAGGGAAACTTCCGTGCCTACTTCCGCAAAAAAACAGAAGTAGCAAAAACCCGACACAGTAGTACTGCCGAGGGGCGGTACTACTGCCTGACCACATAGCACGGTACTACCGCACGGCGAAAGCGGTACTACCGCGGAAGGTACGGATGTAAAATATTACATCCGCTCCTACTACCGCAAAGGGGCGGCACTAGCCTGGTGAGCAGCGGTAGTGCGGCTCCAGGGGAGCGGTACTACCATGGGCACCAGCGGTACTACCGCGCCACCGCGCGGTACTACCGTGGATGCCTACGGTACTACCGTTGATCCAGGAGCAGTACTACCACAACCACAACAGCAGCCAGTCACAGGAGGCGGAAAAACGGAGGAAGCTCCAAGGAAGAAGGAGGGGATAAAAGGAGACGTGTACGTGATGATTCCACCCAAACCTTTCCAACGCGGACCCCCTCTTAATAGTACGGCTTTCCTATGACTCAAATCCACCAAAAAGAAATGTAGAAAAGACGCCGTCTTTGTCAGTCTTCGAGGGGCACCCAATCGTCTTGTGCCTAGCAAAGAAGTGTCTGGAATACTCATGGCACACGATTAGTCCGCAAATGCGTTGTCATCAATCACCAAAACACTTAGGGATAAATATGTCCTTACAATCTCCCCCTTTTTAGTGGATTGATGACAAAACGGGATTTGCACAAAGAAAATACTATTAAGTAAATGCAAACCCCTCCTCTCTATAATATAGACGGGCTCCCCCTAAATGTGTGCCACCTAGATGAGCACGAATACTTAGGAACAGAGCTCCCCCTATATTATAGAGACAAGGCATATCTATCACTAGACAAGATAGTACAAACATAAGATAATTAAGATAGATAGAGTGCATATGTCTTACACCATATGGAGGATAGGTCTCGAAGGCACAAGCCAAACAAAAGCAAACGAGGCAAACGAGGTCCAAACGACAAAGCAAACAAACACACCAAGCACGACACAACGCAAATCCCTACACTCTCTCCACCTTTGGCATCGAGACGCCAAAAAGGCAGAGAGGACACCTACACACACGGGGTGGCTCAGGCAGAGAAGTCGTCCCACTGCTCCTCGTGCTCCTCGTCAGACTCAGCGGCGGGGATAGTCTCCTCGATGTCATCCTCTAAACTGTTCCACTTGTAGCCCTGCTTTGACATCCAGGCAGCCTCAGGTGTGATGACATCCTCAGACCCGCCAGACACATCCTCTCCAAAGAGCCTCATCACCTTCTTGTCACGGCGGCGACTCTCCTTGTCAGCCACGTGAGCCCTGTACTGTCCCTTCGCCTGCATGCAGAAGAGAGTCTTCATCTTGTCCTTCAGCTTCTTGGCCCATGACGGCTCAGAGGAAGAAGTGGTAGACCGAGCAGCACGGTCCTCAGCAACAGTCTCAGCAGAAGCAGCCTCCCCCTCACCAGCAGCCCTCCTAGCAGAAGATGCCTCAACACGGGTAGTGGTGTTGGCCCAGTTGGTCTTGACGCGGAGGCTGATGGACTCATGGAAAATCCAGTCTGGAGCAAGGAACTCATCACCTGGATACGTCTTCTCCCAAGTGGTGGAGAGCAGTAGAAACAGGTACGGTCCATAGATAGGTACCTTGCGAGTGAACACCGCAAACCGAAGCTCACACCACATGATGTGTGAGACATCAAGTGGCTGAGTCTGAGAAGAACGTTCCTCTGCACACAAGAGCAACATGTCCACTAGATATGCATGTACCTTGTCCTTGTTGCCAATGCGTGGGAACAGAGTGTTGCGGAAGATGCGATGCATGATATCCAGAAAGGAGTTTAACACCCAAGATGACTTGCCATTGGGGAGTACCTTCTCAACAAGGAAGGGCTGAAGCTGGTTCTTGTTGGCAGACTCAGAGTTGGCATGGGGGCGAACGCCAACGGGGGTGTGAAGCCCGTCATCAGGAATGTGCAGCAGATCCATGAACTCTTTCCATGTCGTAGACAGCTGACGGCCATTGGTCATCCAAGTCATCCTCCGCTCCTCCCCGGGATGAAAGTACACTGAGGCGAAGAACTGACAGATGAGCTCAGGGTCATAGTCAAGGTGAAAGGAGATCACCGGCTCAATAGCAAACTGCTCCACCAAGTCCAGAGCCTCTCCAAAATAGTCACGAAACTTGTCCTTCCGCAGGTGATGCATGTCTATCCACTTGACATCCACAAAGGTATTCTGCTTGTTCTTGATCACATCCAGACAGATGAGAGCCTGTTGCTTGGTCCAGAACAGCTCGTTGCCTCTGAGAATAGCCCGAGGATTCACATAGGGATTGATCTTCCGGCGCTCGACATACTCAGTGATTGAAATCTCGTCCATGCCCTTAGCCGGTTCCTTTTGCTTGCTGGCAGTGGTCTTGACATTGCGCTTGGGGGCATTGGAGCCCTCTGGGGCTTCATCTTGGGGGTTGCGCAGACGCTTGGAGCCAGTGTCACGACTGGGATTGGAACGGCGAGAGCCACCACCTGAGACACAGAAGGCAAAAACACCCACAACAGCCAAGAGAGGTTAATGCAAAGACCACAACAACGCAAGTGAAACAAGCAGAAAGCACACATGATAAATGCCTAGAGAGAGATTTGATCCCTACGGTAGTACTGCCAAGAGCTGCGGAGCTAAGATAGTAGCACGGCTCTTAGATGCGGTAGTACCGTGCAAGAGCACGGTAGTACCGGGTGTAGGAGCGGTAGTACGACCTTAGCGTCGGGGCCGGTGCGGTAGTACCGTGTCTGCAGAGTGGTAGTACCGCACGGTACGGTAGTACCGCACCTGACAGGCGGTAGTACCACACATCGGGCACGGTAGTACCGCACCGCGTCAGATCTGAACTGGTTCAAATTTGAAAAAGCCCGCGAAACCACGGCGGTACTACGGTTGGACAAAGCTACCACAAGACAGCATATCAAGTATGTTTCCTGCGCATCACGACTCTCCTACATCCTACTCTTGCATAGATTTGGCCTAAAATCTCAAGAACGACAAGTTTCTCCCCAAAAACCTAGAAGTAAGAGAACAACCAAGAAAAAGAGGGATTTGGGGAAAAACCTTGGTCCATGGCAAGAGGAAGTGGTGGGGAACGATCCCACCGGTCGGAATCCGAGGAGAGTGGCCGGAGACGGAGATCCGGCGAGGGCCTCCGGCGCCGTTCTTGAGAGGGAGAGACGTGGAGAGAGAGAGACAATGAATGGGTATGGGGAGTTGGAACTCCCCTGCCCGAGTCATAACCCCCACGCGCCCTTGACAGCACGGTAGTACCGTGCCCAGACACGGTAGTACCGCCCGGCGCGGTACTTCCAAAGTACCGCACCAGAGCGGTAGTACCGTGCTGTGGCGCGGTAGTACCGAGCCTCCCAAAGCGGTAGTACCGTGGGCTCAAGAAGATGCATGTTTCGAGCGCACAAAAAACTGGATCTTTGCACAAACCACTCCGAGCCAACACGACACCACAAGACCACGCAACACACAAAACCAGAAAGACACCACCTTTCCAAAAGAGAGGGCGATGGCATGACCGAGACACGTCTCCGGTCAATAACCAATAGCGGAACCTGGATGCTCATATTGGCTCCTACATATTCTACGAAGATCTTTTATCGGTCAGACCGCATAACAACATACGTTGTTCCCTTTGTCATCGGTATGTTACTTGCCCGAGATTCGATCGTCGGTATCTCAATACCTAGTTCAATCTCGTTACCGGCAAGTCTCTTTACTCATTTCGTAATACATCATCTCACAACTAACTCATTAGTTGCAATGCTTGCAAGGCTTATGTGATGTGTATTACCGAGAGGGCCCAGAGATACCTCTCCGACAATCGGAGTGACAAATCCTAATCTCGAAATACGCCAACCCAACATGTACCTTTGGAGACACCTGTAGAGAACCTTTATAATCACCCAGTTACATTGTGACGTTTGGTAGCACACAAAGTGTTCCTCCGGTAAACGGAAGTTGCATAATCTCATAGTCATAGGAACGTCTATAAGTCATGAAGAAAGCAATAGCAACATACTAAACGATCGGGTGCTAAGCTAATGGAATGGGTCATGTCAATCAGATCATTTCACCTAATGATGTGATCCCGTTAATCAAATAACAACTCTTTGTCCATGGTTAGGAAACATAACCATCTTTGATTAACGAGCTAGTCTAGTAGAGGCATACTAGTGACACTCTGTTTGTCTATGTATTCACACATGTATTATGTTTCCGGTTAATACAATTCTAGCATGAATAATAAACATTTATCATGAAATAAGGAAATAAATAATAACTTTATTATTGCCTCTAGGGCATATTTCCTTCAGTCTCCCACTTGCACTAGAGTCAATAATCTAGTTCACATTGCCATGTGATTTAGCACCAATAGTTCACATCATTATGTGACCAACACTCAAAGGGTTTACTAGAGTCAATAATCTAGTTCACATCGCTATGTGATTAACACCCAATGAGTACTAAGGTGTGATCATGTTTTGCCTGTGAGAGAAGTTTAGTCAACGGGTCTGCTATATTCAGATCCGTATGTATTTTGCAAATTTCTATGTCAACAATGCTCTGCACAGAGCTACTATAGCTAATTGCTCCCACTTTCAATATGTATCCAGATTGAGACTTAGAGTCATCTAGATCAGTGTCAAAATTTGCATCGACGTAACCCTTTACGATGAACCTTTTTGTCATGTCCATAATCGAGAAATATATCCTTATTCCACTAAGGATAATTTTGACCGTTGTCCAGTGATCTACTCCTAGATCACTATTGTACTCCCTTGCCAAAATCAGTGTAGGGTATACAATAGATCTGGTACACAGCATGGCATACTTTATAGAACCTATGGCTGAGGCATAGGGAATGATTTTCATTCTCTTTCTATCTTCTGTCGTGGTCGGGCTTTGAGTCTTACTCAATTTCACACCTTGTAACACAGCCAAGAACTCTTTTCTTTGACTGTTCCATTTTGAACTACTTCAAAATCTTGTCAAGGTATGTACTCATTGAAAAAACTTATCAAGCGTCTTGATCTATCTCTATAGATCTTGATGCTCAATATGTAAGCAGCTTCACCGAGGCCTTTCTTTGAAAAAAATCCTTTCAAACACTCCTTTATGCTTTGCAGAATAATTCTACATTATTTCCGATCAACAATATGTCATACACATATACTTATCAGAAATGTTGTAGTGCTCCCACTCACTTTATTGTAAATACAGACTTCACCGCAAGTCTGTATAAAACTATATGCTTTGATCAACTTGTCAAAGCGTATATTCCAACTCCGAGATGCTTGCACCAGTCCATAGATGGATCGCTGAGCTTGCATATTTTGTTTAGCACCTTTAGGATTGACAAAACCTTCTGGTTGCATCATATACAACTCTTCTTTAAATCCATTAAGGAATGTAGTTTTGTTTATCCATTTGCCAGATTTCATAAAAATGCGGCAAATGCTAACATGATTCGGACAGACTTAAGCATAGATACGAGTGAGAAACTCTCATCATAGTCAACACCTTGAACTTGTCGAAAACCTTTTTGCGACAATTCTAGCTTTGTAGATAGTAACACTACTATCAGCGTCCGTCTTCCTCTTGAAGATCCATTTATTTTCTATGGCTTGCCGATCATCGGGCAAATCCATCAAAGTCCATACTTTGTTCTCATACATGGATCATATCTCAGATTTCATGGCCTCAAACCATTTCGCGGAATCTGGGCTCATCATCGCTTCCTCATAGTTCGCAAGTTCGTCATGGTCTAGTAACATGACTTCCAGAACAGGATTACCGTACCACTCTGGTGCGGATCTCACTCTGGTTTACCTACGAGATTCGGTAGTAACTTGATCTGAAGTTACATGATCATCATCATTAGCTTCCTCACTAATTGGTGTAGTAGTCACAAGAACAGATTTCTGTGATGAACTACTTTCCAATAAGGGAGAAGGTACAATTACCTTATCAAGTTTTCTACTTTCCTCCCACTCACTTCTTTCGTGAGAAACTCCTTCTCTAGAAAGGATCCATTCTCAGCAATAAATAACTTGCCTTCGGATCTGTGATAGAAGGTGTACCTAACATTTTATTTTGGGTAACCTATGAAGATTTACTTCTCCGATTTGGGTTCGAGCTTATCATGTTGAAACTTTTTCACATAAGCATCGCAGTCCCAAACTTTAAGAAACGACAGCTTAGGTTTCTTGCCAAACCATAGTTCATACGGTGTCGTCTCAACGGATTTAGATGGTGCCCTATTTAACGTGAATGTAGCTGTCTCTAATGCATAACCCCAAAACGATAGCGGTAAATCTGTAAGAGACATCATAGATCGCACCATATCAAGTAAAGTACGATTACGATGTTCGGACACACCATTACACTGTGGTGTTCCAGGTGGCGTGAGTAGTGAAACTATTTCACATTGTTTTAACTGAAGGCCAAACTCGTAACTCAAATATTTTACTTCTGCCATCATATCGTAGAAACTTATATTTTGTTACGATGATTCTCCACTTCACTCTGAAATTCTTTGAACTTTTCAAATATTTCAGACTTGTGTTTCATCAAGTAGATATACTCATATCTGCTCAAATCATCTATGAAGATCAGAAAATAATGATACCTGCTGCGAGCTTCAATATTCATCGGTCCACATACATCAGTATGCATGATTTCCAACAAATCTGTTGCTTGCTGCATTGTTCCGGAGAACGGAGTTTTAGTCATCGTGCCCATGAGGCATGGTTCGTAAGCATCAACTGATTCATAATCATGTTATTCCAAAAGTCCACCAGCATGGAGTTTCTTCATGCGCTTTACACCAATATGACCTAAACGGCAGTGCCATAAATAAGTTGCACTATCATTATTAACTTTGCATCTTTTGGTTTCAATATTATGAATATGTGTATCACTACGATCGAGATCCAATGAACCATTTTCATTGGGTGTGTAACCATATATGTAAACAGAATAGCAATTTATTCTCTTACTTAAATGAATAACCGTATAAACATGATCAAATCATATTCATGCTCAACGCAAACACCAAATAACACTTATTTAGGTTCAACACTAATCCCAAAATTATAGGGAGTGTGCGATGATGATCATATCAATCTTGGAACCACTTCCAACACACATCGTCACTTCACCCTTAACTAGTCTCTGTTCATTCTGCAACTCCCGTTTCGAGTTACTACTCTTAGCAACTGAACCAGTATCAAATACCGAGGGGTTGCTACGAACACTAGTAAAATACACATTAATAATCTGTATATCAAATATACCTTTGTTCACTTTGACATCCTTCTTATCCGCCAAATACTTGGGGCAGTTCCGCTTCCAATGACCAGTCCCTTTGCAGTAGAAGCACTTAGTCTCAGGCTTAGGACCAGACTTGGGCTTCTTCACTTGAGCAGCAACTTGCTTGCTGTTCTTCTTGAAGTTCCCCTTCTTCCATTTGCCCTTTTATTGAAACTAGTGGTCTTGTCTACCATCAACACTTGATGCTCTTTCTTGATTTCTACCTTCATCGATTTCATCATCATGAAAAGCTCGGGAGTCGTTTTCGTCATCCCTTGCATACTATAGTTCATCATGAAGTTCAACTAACTTGATGATGGTGACTAGAGAATTCTGTCAATCACTATCTTATTTGGAAGATTAACTCCCACTTGATTCAAGCGATTGTAGTACCCAGACAATCTAAGCACATGCTCACTAGTTGAGCAATTCTCCTCCATCTTTTGGCTATAGAACTTGTTGGAGACTTCATATCTCTCAACTCGGGTATTTGCTTGAAATATTAACTTCAACTCCTGGAACATCTCATATGGTCCATGACGTTCAAAACGTCTTTTGAAGTCCCGATTCTAAGCCGTTAAGCATGGTGCACTAAACTATTAAGTAGTCATCATATTGAGCTAGCCAAACGTTCATAACGTCTGCATCTGCTCCTGCAATAGGTCTGTCACCTAGCGGTGCATCAAGGACATAATTCTTCTGTGCAGCAATGAGGATAAACCTCAGATCACGGATCCAATCCGCATCATTACTACTAACATCTTTCAACACAATTTTCTCTAGGAACATATCAAAAATAAAGGGAAGCAACAATGCGAGCTATTGATCTACAACATAGATACACTAATACTACCAGGACTAAGTTCATGATAAATTAAAGTTCAATTAATCATATTACTTAAGAACTCCCACTTAGATAGACATCCCTCTAATCCTCTAAGTGATTATGTGATCCAAATCAACTAAACCATGTCCGATCATCACGTGAGATGGAGTAGTTTCATTGGTAAACATCGCTATGTTGATCATATCTGCTATATGATTCACGCTCGACCTTTCGGTCTCCGTGTTCCGAGGCCATATTTGTATATGCTTGGCTCGTCAAGTATAACCTGAGTATTCTGCGTGTGCAACTGTTTTGCACCCGTTGTATTTGAACGTAGAGCCTATCACACCCGATCATCACGTGGTGTCTCAGCACGAAGAACTTTCGCAATGGTGCATACTCAGGGAGAACACTTCTTGATAATTATGAGAGATCATCTTATAATGCTACCGTCAATCAAAGCAAGATAAGATGCATAAAAGATAAACATCACATGCAATCAATATAAGTGATATGATATGGCCATCATCATCTTGTGCTTGTGATCTCTATCTTCGAAGCACCATCGTGATCACCATCGTCACCGGCGCGACACCTTGATCTCCATCGTAGCATCGTTGTCGTCTCGCCAATATTATGCTTCCACGACTATCGCTACCGCTTAGTGATAAAGTAAAGCATTACAGCGCGATTGCATTGCATACAATAAAGCGACAACCATATGGCTCCTGCCAGTTGCCGATAACTCGGTTACAAAACATGATCATCTCATACAATAAAATTTAGCATCATGTCTTGACCATATCACATCACAACATGCCCTGCAAAAACAAGTTAGACGTCCTCTACTTTGTTGTTGCAAGTTTTACGTGGCTGCTACGGGCTTAAGCAAGAACCAATCTTACCTACGCATCAAAACCACAACGATAGTTTGTCAAGTTGGTGCTGTTTTAACCTTCGCAAGGACCGGGCGTAGCCACACTCGGTTCAACTAAAGTTGGAGAAACTGTCACCCGCTAACCACCTTTGTGCAAAGCACGTCGGGAGAACTGGTCTCGCGTAAGCGTACGTGTAATGTCGGTCCAGGCCGCTTCATCCAACAATACCGCCGAACCAAAGTATGACATGCTGGTAAGTAGTATGACTTATATCGCCCACAACTCACTTGTGTTCTACTCGTGCATATAACATCAACACATAAAACCTAGGCTCGGATGCCACTGTTGGGTAACGTAGTAATTTCAAAAAAATTCCTACGCACACGCAAGATCATGGTGATGCATAGCAACGAGAGGGGAGAGTGTGATCTACGTACCCTTGTAGATCGACAACGGAAGCATTAGCACAACGTGGTTGATGTAGTCGTACGTCTTCACGGCCCGACCGATCAAGCACCGAAACTACGGCACCTCCGAGTTCTAGCACACGTTCAGCTCGATGACGATCCCCGGACTCCGATCCAGCAAAGTGTCGGGGAAGAGTTCCGTCAGCATGACGGCGTGGTGACGATCTTGATGTACTACCGTCGCAGGGCTTCGCCTAAGCACCGCTACAATATTATCGAGGACTATGGTGGAAGGGGGCACCGCACACGGCTAAGAATATGATCACGTGGATCAACTTGTGTCTCTAGGGGTGCTCCCTGCCTCCGTATATAAAGGATCAAAAGGGGGGTTGCGGCCGGCCAGGAGAGGGCGCGCCAGGAGGAGTCCTACTCCCTCCGGGAGTAGAATTCCCCCCTTTCCTAGTTGGAATAGGATTCGGGAGGGGGGAAAGAGGAGAGAGAGAAGGAAGGGGGGCGCCGGCCCCCTCTCCTTGTCCTATTCGGACTAGGGGGAGGGGTGCGCGGCCCAGCCCTGGCCACCTCTCCTCTCTTCCACTAAGGCCCACTAAGGCCCATATACCTCCCGGGGGGTTCCGGTAACCTCCCGGTACTCCGGTAAAATCCCGATTTCACCTGGAACACTTCCGATATCCAAATATAGGCTTCCAATATATCAATCTTTATGTCTCAACCATTTCGAGACTCCTCGTCATGTTCGTGATCACATCCGGGACTCCGAACAAACTTCGGTACATCAAAATGCATAAACTCATAATATAACTGTCATCAAAACCTTAAGCGTGCGGACCCTACGGGTTTGAGAACAATGTAGACATGACCGAGACACGTCTCCGGTTAATAACCAATAGCGGAACCTGGATGCTCATATTGGCTCCTACATATTCTACGAAGATCTTTTATCGGTCAGACCGCATAACAACATACGTTGTTCCCTTTGTCATCGGTATGTTACTTGCCCGAGATTCGATTGTCGGTATCTCAATACCTAGTTCAATCTTGTTACCGGCAAGTCTCTTTACTCGTTCTGTAATACATCATCTCACAACTAACTCATTAGTTGCAATGCTTGCAAGGCTTATGTGATGTGTATTACCGAGAGGGCCCAGAGATACCTCTCCGACAATCGGAGTGACAAATCCTAATCTCGAAATACGCCAACCCAACATGTACCTTTGGAGACACCTGTAGAGCACTTTTATAATCACCCAGTTACATTGTGACGTTTGGTAGCACACAAAGTGTTCCTCCGGTAAACGGGAGTTGCATAATCTCATAGTCATAGGAACATGTATAAGTCGTGAAGAAAGCAATAGCAACATACTAAATGATCGGATGCTTAGCTAATGGAATGGGTCATGTCAATCAGATCATTTCACCTAATGATGTGATCCCGTTAATCAAATAACAACTCTTTGTCCATGGTTAGGAAACATAACCATCTTTGATTAACGAGGTAGTCTAGTAGAGGCATACTAGTGACACTCTGTTTGTCTATGTATTCACACATGTATTATGTTTCCGGTTAATACAATTCTAGCATGAATAATAAACATTTATCATGAAATAAGGAAATAAATGATAACTTTATTATTGCCTCTAGGGCATATTTCCTTCACAAAGTACTTCTTGGATTTTCCCTTGAGTTTACCCATAAAGGCCTCAAACTCGTTAGCCTCCACATTAGCTCCCTCAAGTTCATTAATGCTATCTGTCGGGGAAGGATGATTAATGATGGTAGTTTTGATGTTGGAGGTTACCTTGTTGGTGGCTTTAGCCATGAGGCACTTGGCGGTGATGCTCTCATTGGGTGAGTCGAAGAGAGACACCCGTGACGTTGTTGCAATGGCAACGGAAGCCATGGCAACCGACTCACCATCTTCATCGTCGTCATCATCCTCATTGTACTCTTCTTGCACAACCAAAGCCTTGGGAGGAGTCTTCTTGGTGAAGTTGTTCTTGTTGGGGAACGACTTGGCCTTGTCCTTTCGGATGAGCTTGCCACCATTGTCTTCCCTCTTCTCATACGGGCATTCCGCAACAAAATGACTCACGTTGCCGCAATTGTAGCAAGTCCTTACACATTGCTTGCCCCTTATGCCACTCGAGTTGCTTTTGCTAAAGTTTGGCCTCGAGTTTTTCTTGCTCCAAAATTGCCTTGAAGCAAGTGCCATGTGTTCATGATATGCATACTTCATATCTTCAGGGTTGCTCTCCTCTTCTTCCTCTTCTTCTTCTTCCACGGTGAGCTTGACCTTCAATGCTAGGTTAGGCTTCTTTGCCCGTTGAGAACGGAGCACCGCATTGTTGGCGGTCTTGTCCAAAATGTTCATGGCCACAAACTCATCCAACACTTCGCTTGAGGTCAAAGTGTGGAAGTCCGGTCTTTGACGGATGACGGAGGACATGGCCTTGTGATAGGGCATCATTGCCTTGAGGAATTTGCGCTTGATCCAATTGTCATCCGTGTTCTTGCTCCCATGATCTCATAGTGAGACCGCGAGTTTGGTTACTCTCCGATAAAGCTCACGAGGTTCTTCATCTTCTTTCATTGCAAACCCATCGGCCTCATTTTGTACCGCTTCATAATTAGAGCGTTGAATGCTTGCGCTTACCCGGTAGAGAGAGACAACACAACACCATGCATCTTTGGCCAAGGCAAAGGGACGAGGATGAGGTAGGTCTTCGGGTGGAATTGCATCTTGAATGATGAAGAGAGCATTCTCATTGAATTGAGTATCTGCGGCTTCTCGAGGAGTTAAGTTGCTTGGATCATGCGGATAAAAACCTTCTTCAATGATTCTCCAAAGGTTAGTGTTCACATGATTTAAATGACGTTTAAAGCGGTAAACCCAAGAATCAAAGTCCTCATTTTTCACAATCTTAGGAGGAGGACCGGCATGATTCAAATGAGTGGAAGGAATCGGTCCACCATAAACAAGTGGTGGTTCCACATGGGCAAAGATGTCGGTGCCATTCTTACCACTAGAAGAAGGAGCCTTTTCACTACTAGCTTCCCCCTTGTCGGGGATAGCATCCGTCACCTTGTTGGCGGGATCACCCACTTTCAACGGTGCGGTGGATAGTTTAAGCCCCTCAAGAAATTTAGTAAACACGCTCTCAACTTCGGTCATCATGGAGGTTTTGAATGTCTCCAAGGCCACATTGAACTCCTCACGAGAGACCGAGGTTCCCCCATCACCCGTAGACGAGATAGGATTCACATCGGAGTGTTCCTCCGCACCGTCTACGGTATCAACCATACTCTTTGGACGGTAAAGTCCTTAATAAAGAGACGAGGCTCTGATACCAATTGAAAGGATCGATATGGTTGACTAGAGGGGGGGTGAATAGGCAACTAACAATTTTTAGCTTTTCTTTAACAATTTAAACTTTGCATCAAAGTAGGTTGTCTAGATATGCAACTAGATGAGCAACCTATATGATGCAACATGAATAGGAACACAAGCAAGCAAGATATATGAAACAAATAAGCTACACAAGTAAAGGCATGAGATAACCAAGAGTGGAGACGGTGGAGACGAGGATGTGTTGCCGAAGTTCCTTCCCTTTGAGAGGAAGTACATCTCCGTTGGAGTGGTGTGGAGGCACAATGCTCCCCAAGAAGCCACTAGGGCCACTGTAATCTCCTCACACCCTCACACAATGCGAGATGCCGTGATTCCACTATTGGTGCCCTTGGAAGCGGCAGCCGAACCTTTACAAACGAGGTTGGGGCAATCTCCACAACTCAATTGGAGGCTCCCAACGACACCACGAAGCTTCACCACAATGGACTATGGCTTCGCGGTGACCTCAACCGTCTAGGATGCTCAAACACCCAAGAGTAACAAGATCCGCAAGGGATTAGTAGGGGGGAATCAAATATCTCTTGGTGGAAGTGTAGATCGGGGCCTTCTCAACCACTCCCGAGCAAATCAACAAGTTTGGTTGGCTAGGGAGTGAGATCGGGCGAAAATGGATCTTGGAGCAATAATGGAGCTTTAATGGTGGAAGAGGTAAGTCAACGGGGAAGAAGGAGACCCCTTATATAGTGTGTGGAAAAGATCCAACTGAAGGAAATATGCCCTAGAGGCAATAATAAAGTTATTATTTATTTCCTTATATCATGATAAATGTTTATTATTCATGATAGAATTGTATTAACCGGAAACATAATACAGGTGTGAATACATAGACAAACAGAGTGTCACTAGTATGCCTCTACTAGACTAGCTCGTTAATCAAAGATGGTTATGTTTCCTAACCATGGACAAAGAGTTGTTATTTGATTAACGGGATCACATCATTAGGTGAATGATCTGATTGACATGACCCATTCCATTAGCTTAGCACCCGACCATTTAGTATGTTGCTATTGCTTTCTTCATGACTTATACATGTTCCTATGACTATGAGATTATGCAACTCCCGTTTACTGGAGGAACACTTTGTGTGCTACCAAACGTCACAACATAACTGGGTGATTATAAAGGTGCTCTATAGGTGTCTCCAAAGGTACATGTTGGGTTGGCGTATTTCGAGATTAGGATTTGTCACTCCGATTGTCGGAGAGGTATCTCTGGGCCCTCTCGGTAATGCACATCACATAAGCCTTGCAAGCATTGCAACTAATGAGTTAGTTGTGAGATGATGTATTACGGAACGAGTAAAGAGACTTGCCGGTAACGAGATTGAACTAGGTATTGAGATACCGACGATCGAATCTCGGGCAAGTAACATACCGATGACAAAGGGAACAACGTATGTTGTTATGCGGTCTGACCGATAAAAGATCTTCATAGAATATGTAGGAGCCAATATGAGCATCCAGGTTCCGCTATTGGTTATTGACCGGAGACATGTCTTGGTCATGTCTACATTGTTCTCGAACCCGTAGGGTCCGCACGCTTAAGGTTTCGATGACAGTTATATTATGAGTTTATGAGTTTTGATGTACCGAAGGGGTTCGGAGTTCCGGATGGGATCGGGGACATGACGAGGAGTCCCGAAATGGTCAAGACATAAAGATTGATATATTGGAAGCCTATATTTGGATATCGGAAGTGTTCCGGGTGAAATCGGGATTTTACCGGAGTACCGGGAGGTTACCGGAACCCCCCGGGAGGTATATGGGCCTTAGTGGGCCTTAGTGGAAGAGAGGAGAGGTGGCCAGGGCTGGGCCGCGCGCCCCTCCCCCTAGTCCGAATAGGACAAGGAGAGGGGGCCGGCGCCCCCCTTCCTTCTCTCTCTCCTCTTTCCCCCCTCCCGAATCCTATTCCAACTAGGAAAGGGGGGAATCCTACTCCCGGAGGGAGTAGGACTCCTCCTGGCGCGCCCTCTCCTGGCCGGCCGCACCCTCCCCTTTGATCCTTTATATACGGAGGTAAGGGGCACTCCTAGAGACACAAGTTGATCCACGTGATCATATTCTTAGCCGTGTGCGGTGTCCCCTTCCACCATAGTCCTCGATAATATTGTAGCGGTGCTTAGGCGAAGCCCTGCGACGGTAGTACATCAAGATCATCACCACGCCGTCGTGCTGACGGAACTCTTCCCCGACACTTTGCTGGATCGAAGTCCGGGGATTGTCATCGAGCTGAACGTGTGCTAGAACTCGGAGGTGCCGTAGTTTCGGTGCTTGATCGGTCGGGCCGTGAAGACATACGACTACATCAACCACGTTGTGCTAACGCTTCCGTTGTCGATCTACAAGGGTACGTAGATCACACTCTCCCCTCTCGTTGCTATGCATCACCATGATCTTGCGTGTGCGTAGGAATTTTTTTGAAATTACTACGTTACCCGACACCAACCGTTACCCACCAACCAGCCCGCGGCCAGCGGTACTACCGCGCCTGGCCAGCGGTACTACCGCAAGGTCGTGCGGTACTACTGCTTGCAACCAAGCGGTACTACCGCACGGCAGTGCGGTACTACCGTACCGACCCACGGTACTGTCGTGACCCCAGCACAGAAACAGACGCACAGAAGCTGGGGGCGGTACTTCCGCACACGCGGTACTACCGCGCCCCCCATGCGGTACTATCGCAAGGCAAAAGTCCCAGCCAGGGGGAAGGGAAACTTCCATGCCTACTTCTGCAAAAAAACAGAAGTAGCAAAAACCCGACACAGTAGTACTGCCGAGGGGCGGTACTACTGCCTGACCGCATAGCGCGGTACTACCGCACGGCGAAAGCGGTACTACCGCGGCAGGGCGGATGTAAAAAATTATATCCGCTCCTACTACCGCAAAGGGGTGGCACTAGCCTGGTGGGCAGTGGTAGTGCGGCTCCAGGGGAGCGGTACTACCGTGGGCACCAGCGGTACTACCGCGCCACCGCGCGGTACTACCATGGATGCCTACGGTACTACCATTGATCCAGGAGCAGTACTACCGCAACCACAACAGCAACCAGTCACAGGAGGCAGGAAAACGGAGGAAGCTCCAAGGAAGAAGGAGGGGATAAAAGGAGACGTGTATGTGATGATTCCACCCAAACCTTTCCAACGCGGACCCCCTCTTAATAGTACGGCTTTCCTACGACTCAAATCCACCAAAAGGAAACGTAGAAAAGACGCCGTCTTCGTCAGTCTTCGAGGGGCACCCAATCGTCTTGTGCCTAGCAAAGAAGTGTCTGGAATACTCATGGCACACGATTAGTCCGCAAATGCGTTGTCATCAATCACCAAAACACTTAGGGATAAATATGTCCTTACACCTTGAGTGACCCACTTAACGCCACCTCGACGCCGCCAGTACTCCTCTTCGGCATGCAAGATAGCCATGACTTGGTTTTCTAGTGCGTATCTATAGGCACACTTTGCCTCTGAGAAGACAAGTTGATTAGCCCGCGCATCAAATGTTGGCAAGCTCATCGACCAACCTAGCTCTCATAAGTTTGTCATTGTGATCCAGATTGGCTCCCCAGCCACGAAGGAAGGCCCTAATATTGGCAGCAACTGATGTCCACAACTCTATGGGTCCCTGCTGTTGTCTAGCCGCCGCAACCGTGCATAGTCACCAATTAGCAGAAGCCCTCAATTTCAAACCATGTTGTTATTAAGAACCTTGGACTGTGCCTAATAGACTCTTCCCCGAAGGAGAGGACAAGCGGCACATGATCAGAGCCAATTTGTGTTTCAGCGATCAAAAAACCTAATGGAAAAGCACCTCCTGCTCCGAGGAGATGAAAAGCATGTTTAGAACACTACGAATTGGAGATAGTTGTTTGTTTGTCCAAGTGTATCTCACATCCGATCTGGCTGCTTCTTTGAGTGCAATCAAGGCGATAGCATTGTTAAATAGATGCACACGAGGCCAATCAATGATTGCGTTGTTTTGTCCATCCCTCGGCGGATCAAATTAAAATTGCCACCTACAACCACAGAAAAATTACGCGTGGAGATCAACCCAAACAGGTCTTGGATTTCCCCCAAGAAACCTAGAGCGTGTGTGGTCAGCAGGGCCATACACAACCACCACCACCCACTTCTTGAGCGGCAGTGTCTAATGATTGCCAACAGAAAAAGGGAACCTTGATCCCAACTGACCATGTCGTAACAATTGCGGCTACATCCTAATAAGATTCTCTCGGAATGACCTACGGACGCCACCCAACACTAGTTGAAACGCTGCATAGGATCCAATGCAAGCAAATCATGAAAAGTAAAATCTGACTTAATCATTTCCTGCAGTGCTACCACGTCAATTTGCTCTATGCAAATGTACTCCTTAAGCTGTGTACGCCTACCCAAATAGCGAAAGCAAGAGAGGTTCCAAAAAATGCATTATGTAATTTGATTACAAAGGCGAACTCCCCTGGAACTCAACGCTTTGGCCACTCGCCTCACCGCCTAGACGCGGCAACGAGAGGAAGATACAACAACCACCTATGTTGCATCCCCTCCCATGGCTCCCATAGGCACATCGGCCTCTAGCCCAGCAGCCCCGACTGCTGAAACCGTCGACAAGGCATTGGCCACAACTTTGGCTGCAGCCACCTTCGTAAGCGTTGCTTGCGCAAGTTCCCTCACTCTAACTAGTGATAAAATCTTATTATGTGAGGAATCGACAACCACACCATAATTATCCAGAATATCTAATAGATGTGCGTCAGAGAAAGAAAGCATTTCGGATGGTGTACTGGGCAAGGGATTATTTAAAGCCTTAAGGTTTTTGTCTGCCGTCCGAAGCTGCGCATGCTACATGGAAGACAGATCCACCATAAAAAAATCCAAGGAATTCATTGGTACAATTTACACTTCGCTAACCCTTTGCGTTCGTTCGGTGTAGCCCGTCTGTCGAACTTAATCTTAACAACACCTCCCCTTTGACCCTTCCTAAGTATATATTTATGAACACCATTGCTTCATGATGGACTTCTTTATCATTTCATCATCCGGAGCATGCCCGGGTTCTGCGTGGAGCGGTGCGAGCAGAAGCATGTGAGGATGGTCGCACTCGGAACCGAGGTGGCGCTGACCGACAGGCTATGCCAACGGATGTCGTCGGAGTGGCTCGAGGTCGAGGTGGACATGGTGTTGCGTGGCTCGGCGGCCCTGGGCGGAGAGCGGAGGCTACTGTCGTGTCGAGTGGATATGGAACGTGCATTGTCACGGCCATCTATGTGCAAGGTCTACGTATATTTTGTATTGCACTATTTTTTTGTGTGGGGGGGGGGGAGGGGGTGTATTGCACTTACATCGACCTGTCATTTTTTCCTCTTCACACAATTGTGGAATTTCTCTCTTTTTTTTTGGGGGGGGGGGGGGGGGGGAGATCGTAAACTTTCTTTTTTTTTGCGGGTAGATCGTAAACTTTCTTGAAGTCAAGCATCAGGAGGACCGCGCATTGATTAGTGTGTTTGAGTTTGTGCATGGTTTCTGAAGAGATACCGGACCCTCTAGAATATACCGCCCTGTGATGAAGATAGACTGGCATTTGCGAATAACACACTGGGCTACCCTGAGATCTTAAAAGGAACGTTGATATAAGAGCAATGAGACGGAAAAGTTTGATAGAATCAACCCCCTGGGAATAAAAGAGATCACCCCAAAGATGAGGTGAGATATGTCGACCATACCTAGGGCAAAACCGTTGAAAATAGCAAACATTATGTCCTATAAGATGAGCCAAAATTTATGAAAGAAAGCAATAGGCCAACCGTCCAGACCTGTGTCGGTGTATATTTTCATAGACCACAACGTCGAGGACACCGTTTTCAAGTTGCGAGACTCTGTCTGCTTGATCTCACAAATTATGACGCACACTCAACAGATTGGACTCAGCTATGCTCATCAGGTTAATATAAAATTAGTATGGATATAATCCTGACGTACCATGAGCTCTTCTCCGATTGTAACCGCAAAATAGATCACTTACGCGCCTACGCCCGTTCGCGTAAGCGTGAAAGTAGGATGTACTCACGTCGTCTTGAGTGACCCACTTAACACCACCTCGACGCCGCCAGTACTCCTCTTTGGCACGCAAGATAGTCAGTACTTGGTTTTCTAGTGTGTACTTATGGGCCCATGTTGCCTATGAGAAGACAAGTTGATTAGCTCACGCATCAAATGTTGTCAAGCTCATCGACCAACCTATCTCTCATAAGTTTTTCATCGCGATCTAGATAGGCTCGCCAGCCACGAAGGAAGGCCCTAATATTGGCATCAGCCGTTGTCCAGAACTCTATGCGGCCTTGTTGCTGCCTACCACCACAACTGCACGCAGTCACCAATTAAAAGAAGCCATCAACTTCGAACCATGCCGTTACAAAGAAGAACTTTGGACTACGCCTAATATGCTCCTTCCTGGATGAGAGCACACGCGACACATGATCAGAGCCAGTTTGTGTTTCGGCAATCAAAGAACATAAAGGAAAAAACACCTTCTGCTCCGAGGAGATGAAAACCCTGTCTAAAACACTATGAATGGGAGAGAGTTGTTTGTTTGTCCAAGTGTATCTCGCACCCGATCTGGCTACTTCGCTGAGTGCAATCGAGGGCGATAGCATTGTTAAAGCACACGAGGCCAATCAACAATTGCGTTGTTTTATCTACCCCTAAGCGGATTAAATTAAACTCGCCACCTACAACCACAGGAAGATTACGCCTGGAAATCGACCCAAGCAGGTCTTGGATTTCCCCAAGAAACCTAGAGTGCACGTGGTCAGCGGAGCCATACATCCACCACCACCCACTCCTTGAGCATCGCACGGCGTCTAATGATTGCCCACAAAAAATGGGAACATTGATCCCAAGTGACCACATCGCAAGAATCACGGCTACATCCTAATAAGATCCTCTCAGAATGATCTACGGACGCCATCCAACACCTATCGAAATGTTGCATAGGATTCAGAGCAAGCAAATCATGAATAGTAAAATCTAGTTTAATCGTTTCCTCAGGTGCTACCACGTCAATTTGCTCCCAGCAAATGTGAAGGAAATATGCCCTAGTGGCAATAATAAAGTTGTTATTTATATTTTCTTATATCATGATAAATGTTTATTATTCATGCTAGAATTGTATTAACCGGAAACTTTTGTGTGAATACATAGACAAACTGAGTGTCACTAGCATGCCTCTACTTGACTAGCTCGTTAATGAAAGATGGTTAAGTTTCCTAACCATAGACATGAGTTGTCATTTGATTAACGTGATCACATCATCAGAGAATGATGTGATTGACTTGACCCATCCGTTAGCTTAGCACGATGATCGTTTAGTTTGTTGCTATTGCTTTCTTCATAACTTATACACGTTCCTATGACTATGAGATCATGCAACTCCCGAATACCGTAGGAACACTTAGTGTGCTATCAAATGTCACAAAGTAACTGGGTGACTATAAAGATGCTCTACAGGTGTCTCCGATGGTGTTTGTTGAGTTGGCATAGATCGAGATTAGGATTTATCACTCAATGTATCGGAGAGGTATCTCTGGGCCCTTTTGGTAATGCACATCACTATAAGCCTTGCAGGCAATGTGACTAATGAGTTAGTCATGGGATGATGCATTACAGAACGAGTAAAGAGACTTGCTGGTAACGAGATTGAACTAGGTATTGAGATACCGACGATCGAATCTCGGGCAAGTGACATACCGATGATAAAGGGAACAACGTATATTGTTATGCGGTTTGACCGATAAAGATCTTCGTAGAATATGTAGGAACCAATATGAGCATCCAGGTTCCGCTATTGGTTATTGACCAGAAGTGAGTCTCGGTCATATCTACAAGGAAAAAAAGTTATGCTTAAATTTCAGTTTTTTATTGAATTTTTGTTAAATCTGGTCAAACTACTTATTCAAAAAGTATTAGTGTTACTAAATAATTATTCAAGAAGACTAGTGTTACTAAATAATTATTTCAGTTTTTTTGAATTTTGGTCAAATCTGGTCAAACTATGGTCAAACAATGGTCAAACTACTTATTTAAGAAATATTAGTGTTACTAAATAATTATTTCAGTTTTTTGAATTTTGGTCAAATCTGGTCAAACATTGGTCAAACTATGGTCAAACTGTGGTCAAACTACTTATTCAAGAAATATTAATGTTACTAAATTAATATTGTTTTTTAGAACAATAGTTTCAAACTCAAACAGTGAAATGTGTGACTTCATGCTCAAGCTAAATTCCTGAGGGTTAATAGGATTGACATCTCACTATTGTCAGGAAAACAACAAGTGCAGACTTGGAAACGAGGGAGAATAGAACCCGGAAGTTAAGCGTGCTTAGACTGGAGTAGTGAGAGGATGGGTGACCATTCGGGAAGTTAGATGATTTGGAATGATGAGGGGTGATTAGAGATTAGAGGTTAAATTGAGCAGTGATGAGGGGTGATTAGAGATTAGAGGTTAAAATAATTCAGAAATTTGAAAATAAAAAAATTAAAAAAATCATAAAATTTCTTTAGTACCGGTTGGTGTTACCAACCAGGACTAAAGGTGGACCTCCAATAAAGGCCCTTTTTCTACTAGTGATAGTTCTCGAACCTGTAGGGTCCGCACGCTTAACGTTCGGTGGCGATCGGTATTATCAGTTTATGTGTTTTAATGTACCAAAGGTAGTACGGAGTCCCGAATATGATCACGGACATGACGAGGAGTCTCAAAATGGTCGAGACATAAAGATCGATATATTGAAAGGCTATGTTTGGACATCAGAATTGTTCCGGATGAATTCGAGCATTTACCGGAGTACCGGGGAGTTACCGGAACCCCTCGGGGAGTCATTGGGCCTTAATGGGCCTTAGTGGGAGAGATGAGGAGGATGCCAAGGTGGGGGCGCCCCCCAAGCCCAATCCGAATTGGGGTGGGGCGGCGGCCCCCCTTTCCTTCTCCCTCTCCTACTCCAACTAGGGAAGGGGAAATCCTACTCCCACCGGGAGTAGGACTCCCCCTTGGGAGCGCCATGAGAGGGCCGACCCTCCCCTCCTCCACTCCTTTATATACGGGGGAGGGGGGCACCCCATAGACACACAAGTTGATTGTTTAGCCGTGTGCGGTGCCCCCCTCCACAGATTTCCACCTCAGTCATATCGTTGTAGTTTTTAGGCGAAGCACTGCGTCGGTAATTTCATCATCACCATCATCACGCCGTTGTGCTGGCGAAACTTGCCCTTGACCTTATCTGGATCTAGAGTTCGTGAGACGTCACCGAGCTGAACGTGTGCAGATCGCGAAGGTGCCGTACCTTCGGTGCTAGAATCGATCGAATCGTGAAGACGTACGACTACATCAACCGTGTTGTCATAACGCTTCCGCTTTCGTTCTACGAGAGTACGTGGACAATACTCTCCCCTCTCGTTGCTATGCATCATCTAGATAGATCTTGCGTGTGCGTAAGATTTTTTTTTAAATTACTGCGTTCCCCAACAAAATGTACTCCATAGGTTGTGTATGTCTACCAAAATGGCCAAAGCGAGAGAGGTTTTAAAACAAATAGTGCATTATATAATTTGATTACAAAGGCCAACTCCTCTGGAGCTCACCGCATTGGCCACTCGCCTCACCGCCTGGAGGAGCCTTGCCTTCTTATGAACATGGATAGGTTGTCGTATAACAGAGGGTGAGAGCTAAGCTACTTCCAATGGTATGAACTAGTGACATAGAAGAGAACTAATGCTTCCTATGAGCGGTGAATTCCAGTATTGATGCATCTTCGTTCTATTTTACTTCAGAGTTGAGAGAAGATGCGGAAATCATATTCATGTTCGTTCATAAAATTTGAGGAGTTTGCTGATACTTCATCTGGGAGTGGTGTCCCTTCGTCAGTAGCAGCAGCAACAATCCTGGAATTGCCACGGCTGCATGCTGAAGTCTGCAATTCGATGTTCTTTTGTTGACGTGGGCTTTCATCAGATTGTTGTGCAGCAAGGTTGACTTTTTTTGAGTGAAGAAACCTGATATTGGAGTAACAGTAGGTTTGGCTGGGAGCAACTTTTTGGATGGTATAGTGTCCATGGTTTAAATAGTAGTGGCCGGATAGCAGTAGCAGTTCACACTTGATGGCTAGAAGGCTTATGGATGTGAACTCCAGATTCAAACTTTGCTTTTCATGCTTTTTGTTTGCAAGCCTTGTTTCTTATGGTCTGTGTTCAGAGTCACCTTCATACGACATGAGTCAAGTCTGGGATATGAGGGGCAGTACGATGCATGCATAGTGCCTAAGAATGCCAAGTGACCAGTGGGATGCCCTTCAAGAAAATTCATCTCCATTAAGGACCTACAAGAGATCAAACTTTTTGATTCCAGGTAGAGAACTTCTACTTTTATTATACTCTCTGGTTGTTGTGCAAATACGTGAACAATTTTATCACCTTGTATATTTCAATTAGTGATTGCAAAAGTGTTCATGGAAATGCCTTATCGGATTGCCGCTTTTGATTGGCAGGGACTGGCGAAGCACAAAAAGTGACACAGGGCTCTGTTGCTAAAGGAAAAATTATGCAACAAACTTCAACATTCGTGGCACTGCCTAATACATGATTTTTTGACGAGAGAGACTCGATTCTTGTGGCTGCACATAATGCAGTTAACCAGTGCAAATACTATTATTCCGATGCAAATTTGATCCAAAGTAACTGTGGCATAATGGTTTTAATGTCAAAGGCAGAGGCATCTTGTCTTTGTCTTTGGTGAGTATAGTCAACATAGCAACTCACATGCATTGATATATATGTACAAATCTATGCCGTGGTATATATATGGGTGAAGAATAACTTATTCCTCACCCTGGTCGATAGACCGGCGGACACGGGCTCAAATAAACCAACACATAGCTCTACTGACGTAAAATTCTACTGGTGCCGTAGTAATTTTACTTTTCGCCGATCGGTTAGCTGGTCGTGGGGATTAGGAGGAGATTCCACTCCCGTTCCTTTCATATATTTTTGGAAAAAAAATGTTTCAAGTCTTGAGCGAGATTAGTGCCTGGCGAGCGGCTTCCCTCGGTGCTGGCGGCCAACTTCCCGTTCTATTTAGTTCGGGCGATACGGTGAGCAGTCAGCGTGGTGATCGGCGGGCAGGCGGGGCAATGTGGCGGCTGGCCTCGATGTCGGCCGCCTTGTGGTGGTCGCGGCGGCTCTGTGGTGGGTGGGTGTGCAGGTGCCGTACTGACTACTGAGTCTTATCTTTTTGTTGAGGATTTGTATTTTATTTTCTGCCGATCGAGTGTTCCACTTCCACGTATTCTGCCCGGAACCGCGGCAGTCAGGAAGAAGACGGAGAAAATTCGTCCTGGGAAGTAGGCAGTAGTAGCTGACGCGGACGAGGAGGCGTGGAAATTGGGTGCACCAACGGGGAGAAGCCAGCGCCTCTCCTAGCCGTGGAGAGTGGCAGCAGCCATAGCACCCCATTGAGGTGCAGCTTGTGTTTCAGATCCAATTCTGAGTGTCGTGCGTGGGTTTGAGTGAGTCAATGATGTGTCTAATACCAATCTTCCAATGGAGGAAGCCGCGAGATAGCTGCTGGCGCATGGGAGGATGTGAGCAACCCTAATCCTGTGGTTTAATTTCCACTTTGTTTCTCTGCCAGTAAATTTCCACTGGAGGAAGCCGCAAGGGCGCGGGTGGGGAGCGCATGGGAGTGTAAGTTCCAATCAATTTTTACTTCTTTCTGTTCGTTGTGTTCTTCTCAGTGTGTGATTTCTGTGAGTCTGTAGTTTTGAGAGATCATGAGACTAAGTGTCCTACCCGAAGAGGTTATTTGAAGTTTACAATATATGCTTGTTTGTGTTCTCATTGCTGCATGTACAGTTGTACACTCTGTAATTTTTTTTCTTAGGACCACTTTCTAATTCTCGTTTGTTTTGTATGTCCAAGTAGTTTGGTCTGATGTGTTTTTAGATGTGGAAGTTTCGGTCTGCTGTGTGTTCTAATCCATGTTGAGATAGAGCAGTGTTTCAATAGAATTTCTGAAGCTCAGCTGCTACGAAATGGCACTACTCTATAACATATTGCCTGATAAATGACATGGAAAGCTAATGTGAAAAGGCACTAGAGAAATTCATAAGCATTTTATTCATGGGCTGCACATTATATTTGAATATGTTTATCTATTCCAACCCAGAAAACCTAACCTATGTATCGATTTGAGAGGTAACATAAGTTGGGACATAAACCATTTTTCGATGAGTAGAGAAGGTGTATCATGGGTTACTCATTCAGTCCTCTGAGTTGTCACCCCCCTTCTTTGACCTATAGATATTTGGGGATTTAAGTTTTTGTTTTGTTTCATGCAGACAAGTTATCTGATGAGTTGAGAGGAAAAATCCACTTTGTAGTTACCAAATTATTTCTGCGAGCAAGTGTATCTGGTGGTTACCCAGATTTTAGTTCCTAAGCTTTATAAAACTAATCAAGTATGCATTTAAAAGATTACCACTGACGGCAGTTTTTCAAACCATGTGAACTGAATTGGTCCAATTTAATGCTTATACATTTGCACTGAAGTGTATTGCTGGAGTTTCAAATATTAGCCTGTGAGCTTGAATTGATCGAACAACTTTGGTTTTACATTTTTTTTCTGAAATATACTTCTGTTTAGGGATATGATTCTCATTCTTTTATGTGCTTCCTTTGGTTATTTATATTTTCTTAATATACTTCTCTCTTCTAAATTGTTCTGCTGATGTCTGATTGTTTGACAAAATCTATACAGACTATATGTGTAATGAATTAATTCAGTAATGCCTTGGCACCCATACTTTTTTATTCCATATGTTCATCTTTAATTTATCACGTGTTGTTTATAACATGACAAGTGCACCTTGATCCTTACTGAATGAGATTTAACAAAGGCTCTAGCTGTGAGTAACGCGGACCTATTAAATGCCATTGTATGCAATTTCACTCTCATACTGAAGAGTTCAGCCTGTTTTCTTTGCATATGGCTGGCATAGATGTAGTAGGAAGGGACCACTACTATGGTGTGTTTCCTCTCAAGGGTAAAGTATTAAATGTGAGAGAAGCAAGACATAAGCGCCTATATATTTCCTCATGTATGCTTCTAGGTAGCAATAATAACGACGACGATAACAGTGTTTCAGTTCAAGTGCATTCTTGCTTTTGATTACAGTATTTCTTACAACATATGATGGTGTGATAATATGCTTGTATTTTACAATGTTGCGATTCAATTTAAATAGTTTTTCCTTAATAATAATCTTGTAAGTTTTTATTTGCCAAATCATTGGAAGTGGTATTAATAATAATCTTGTAAGTTTTTATTTGCCAAATCATTGGAAGTGGTATTTGGTGTTGCAATTATGCTCCTAAAATTATTTTAGACATGATTAGCCCCTTACTTTCTTTGAATGATATTGCCAATTTGTTTAGAGGGATAAATTGGTGAGTTTATATTTTCTTTGTAGTTGATTAGTTCTCTCTATGTTCATTTGTACCGACTCATAATCTACATGGTTTGGTACACAAACTTACAAGACAAGATGAGCCGAGGTGAGCCGCCGCCAATTCTCCCGGCTGCTAGCCCCCACTCTTGTTCCCTTCTTATTGCTTTCTCATTTTCTTCCTCTCTGATCGCCCACCCATTTTCCTCTGTGGTGCTCTCTTGGTTGCAGCAGAAACTTCTCAATCTTACACGTAGTATCTACATGATAGTTTATGCAAATGACACATGATTTGGTAGAATTAGTGCCATTTGTTTCATGCTCGTGTATTACTAAACTAAGTTACAGTGAGAACCTGGAAGAGTGTAGTGTTCCTTCTGAGCATTGCATGCTTGTAGCTTTCCTTTTGTTGTCAAGATATGCCATTGTATATTTTCCCTGATTGTCGAAAATGCTTTCATGTGCAGGTTAGTGGTGCGTGGATTAAGATTTCAGTCATGGGTGACTTTGCCTGGATGCTTGTAAAATTGGTCACAAGAAAGTGTGATCACTTGGACATCAGAGGCATTGTGATGCCGAGGATCTTGTAGAGGATTTAGGAAAGTGAATTGCAATATTATTGAAGCAAAATTGGTGAAGTTCGATGAGGATTCGAAATGGCGTGCAACCTACTTACACATAGATGGTATGCTTGTGATCTTGCATGCATCTTGTATGCAAAAAAGTTCTCTGGTGTATGTAGTGGTAGTTTGCATGATAAAAAAATAGGAATCAGAATTCAAACTGAATAAGCTTTATTCCATCTTATGGATACAAGATGGTAACAATAATCTTTAACATGCATGTCATGAGACTCAGGATTGTTGATCGACACATGCGTAGTCACCATGTTTATTACTCTCCATTACCAGCATAATTTTTGTTTATAATCTCGCTAGCGGTCGCGAACGCCTTGAGGTGGCCGTCAACTCCAAACACAGGCTCCATGTGTTGATTAATTTGTCCCCTGTATGACTAAATGAAGGTATTCATGAGGTGAATCAGATATATAATGATAAAACCTGTAATTTTGTTATCAAAGGTTACGCATTGTGTCTTGCTGCAGATGAACTAATTGTTTTTTGCATGTCTAATTTTCACTGTGGACTGAGATCTTCATAATGTTAAAGTTAAATATAAGAACTGTGCTCTTAAGCTATGTCCTTTAACCATTTTTCCGTCTTTTGCAGATTTCAAGAGATTTTTCCTTCAAAAATTGGAAATGCTCTTGTACTGAAGATAACGTTCTGACAAAGAAGCGGGTATCACTTATTGATCACCAGGTGATGAATATATTGGTGGGGATGCAAGTAATGGACCATATTTTTCACCATTCCTCTATGGCTATGGTACTTCAACACCTATGTAAGAAGATGATGAACAGCCAAATACTTCTAGGTATTATCTTTTGGCATGTTCCATGAAAAATCACATCTGCAAATATTTGTGCTTAGCAGTCCTAGGCGCATGCTTGAACTTTGGTGGTGTTCTGTGGATTCATTTGGGTCTTACCTCCAGAGATTTTTGTATGTTCAGTTATGCTTCTTGAGCGTTGATTTTTGTGAATTAACTCAGGCTGTACCTCCAAAGATTTTGGCATGTTTTGTTGTGCTTCCTGAGCATTGATTTTTGTGTATTTAGTATGACTGTACCTCCAACAATTTTGGCATGTTTAGTACTTAAAGTATGCTTCTCGAGCAGCACTGGAATGGTTTTCGGACTACTCTCTTGTTATCACTTCAGTGGTGATGATGTGCTTGATATTTTTCTTTTGCAGTTCCTATTGTAAATAAAGCAAAAGATGTTTTGTGGCAAAGATGCAGACCGCAAGACCAAACTAAGCCTTCCATGAGTCTCATTTTTTGAAGCTCTCACAGAGAAGTTAAGGCTCTATTAGCATGTTATGTAGGAAAGTTATAATCATTGTATTAGAAAAGCCTCAAATGCTCCTTAATCTTTTGTAATGTAAGTGCATGGTTGTCAATGAGCTTAATCTTTTGTAAATCCAACAAGATCCTACCGATGCAGTTCTATAGTATATTCTTTCTTTTTTGACATCTGGCGCTCATCTGGGTTGCATACGAACGTTCAAAACTCTAACGGCAGGATTTGTGCGCACAGGTCTGCTCAGGAGGCGCGCCCCATCCTCTAGTAATATCCAACTAGATTTATATCACGCCTTGACGTGAGGGTGCCGGTCCAAACGTTTGGTCAAGCAGGTAATGCTAAGTTAGTAGAAATTCATGTTTAGCATATGGCTGTGGCTGGGTTTGTGAGTAATGATCGACATGACACTTTTGTAAATATCGATCTAAAAATGTTTGTGGGTATCATGGGTTTATAGGAACAACTTGCTTCCATGTTTGTGGCTGGAACAAGTGTACATCAGAAACTTTAACTACAACACGGTAGACATGTACAGGACCAAGTAAAAAAAAACAGAAGTGGAACAGTGGCCGTCTTATGTAAAGCAAGCACCAACCAATTACATATAAGTTTGTATTCATCCTCAGCACTATCCAGGATGAACAGACTGCAACATCTGATGTACTCCGACATTGTATGGAAGCATGGAGGAAACCTCGGCATTGCACTAAATAAAGACACATTAGTATACAGGAAAAAGGATAGAGAAAAAGACACGTTAGTACACATAAAAAAGGATAGAGGAATAAAGTTCATGAGGAATTGAAGCATGAATATTCTGAATTAGTGTATCGCCAAACAAAGTATTTTTCACATAAATAAAAATGTCCGGAAGTTAAAAAAATAGTCCTGTTGCAAGTGTTTACTGATTCACAGTATCGATGCCTAATTAGTTGCCACCAATAATAGGCTAAATCATAGAGTCCCAACCAAACCATCAAGCGGTCTCTGACAAAAGAGCACCTAAAATTCTGAACAATAAGCATTAAGCAGGTTAAAAACTTCTGAAGGGAAAACAATTATAGAAACCGACTCCAATTGATTGATAAGTTTTAAGAATACAACCATCTAGTTGACACAATGTCAGCAGGAACGGCCGCTCATCTTGACACGAACGTCACATGGACTTTCACAATCTAACAGTGAAAGGAAACAGGTCAAGGAATCGAGTAGAAGAGGAAAAAGGCATCGATACTGCCACTGACCTCCACATCCAGATCCATGGCCCTCTATCCTCACAGCATAATGCCAAGCATATCACATCTGCCTCCTCTATCTCTGTTTGTCCTCCTCGACAGAGAGAAACCACTTCCCTTCCCCTATGCCAAGTAATATCATTACAAATAGGATCAGAACAGGACTTGAAACTACAGGGGTTGGAGAAGGTGAAGAGAAGGGGAATTATACCAGGCACTGACCTTCTGGGAGCTGGATCAGCAAAGGGTCCAAAGGGTCGCAGTTAAGGGACGGTGCTAACGGCGACAACAACGATGGGTGCTTGTTCCCATGAAACCTCTCTTCAGCTGTTGCTAAGGAGTCTCGTGGAGTAGCAGGCTGAGCAGCTCATCCTGGACGGCAGCAACAGCGACGTGGACGGCTCGACCAAACAACGAACGTGTCGCCACCCACCAATCCAGTTGCGAGACGACGAAGGAATCAGGAACATGTAAGTGAAAATAATGTGGTTATCCCTGGAGCCCTATGAATAATCTAAGTGAAATAGGAGATAGTGTGTGATTAGCATATGCTTAAAGAAAACATCCTCGATAAAAACAACAAAGCAGCAGTAGTTTATGTTATAAGTTTAGACACATTTGTTTTCTATCATGATTTGTCCAATGGAAGCAATGCGGCATTTAAACCTATTCATGGTAGCGGTCGTCGTCTCCTAATAAGGTGACAGACAATCAGGAAAACCTACAATATTGAAGGTTAAACCTTCTGTCATATTCCTCTAAAGTTAATCCAATGTCATTATCATTTTGATATATTCAGTTATTTTATAATTATCTTAAGACACATCATATTTTCCCACCGGCTTCGACAATACATTACTTAGGAGCTATAAAACATTTAGGACAATTTCAAAAAAGATGCAGTATTCAACCAGAGGAGAAAAAATGTTACAGTCAAATCGTCAGCCTCGCTACATAAATTGGTTCATGGCTAAAAGAACATATCACATCATTTGGGCCACATATTATGCACAGATGGACATATACACACAATATTGAGTAGAAAGCAACAATTTAGATGCAAGGAAAATATACATAAGGTTCAATATGCAACATCAAGATTAAGTAAAGAGCGGAACATATATAGATACGATTCTTTAAGGGTGCGTCTGTGTATTTTTTGTGATTTGTGATTAGCTTAATGCTAACTAAAATAATAAAGCATGCTGCTTTACAAATTACAACTTGTATCAAAGGAACACCCTGGGATCAGTAGCTAACATAAATTAACATAACACCAGAAGACTGTGAAACAGACCTGTTGATGTGTCAAACCGTAACTAAACTTGTTTCTTGCGAAGCATTAATTATCCTGTACTGCATCTTCAAATTCACTTTCCATCAAAGGCTTGCAAAACCAAATCCTCTTAAAGCGTTTCTCTATTTAGCGAACACAACAGGAAAAGTATTAGTTTGTCTCCGATAATATGCCAGGAAGGGCAACTTTCAAAGCATTACAGAAAATTGCTGACAGTTTCCTTTTACCATCTGAAAGGTACAAATTAGCGTGAAATATGGAATAAGTGGAGGATAGATGCTCCAGTTGGGTTATCAACGACATGTGACTGACAAATTTCATAGAGACCCTGGAATAAATGGAATAGATAACTATGCTTGGTATGTCTAAAACATATTCATAACAGAAGGATACCGAAACCCTAATGAGGCATATGCATCAGGAATGATATTCATGGCTCCATTTGAAGTTGCCCATGAAGCTTACGGTGCTCAACCTCATACAAGAATAGTGTCGTGCCAGATTTAACTTTATGTATAAAATCAGTACACTTAGACGGAAGGTCAAAAAGTTTCTGTGGAAGCACTCCTTCCCCATCCAAAAATTCATTGGTTTTCTTTGATACCATGAAACAATCAGAATGAAAAAGGGTCAGGAGATAAAACTTAACTCAAATCCAAAGAGAAGAATCTAGAACATGCTTTTTAAGAACATGCTTTCTGGCAGGTGCAGTTATATATTGTACAAAACTGTAAGATAAGATAGCAATGCGATGGTATGAAGCCAATCATCAAGGTCTGAACGCATCTGCAAGTATTACAATTCTTAAGTTGCCCTCATAAGCTTTGATGCGCAGGTCAGAAAACCATATTCCATAATAAGTTGACGTATGTGAATGCAGAAATATGTTAGAAAGGCTCATTTGTCATTGATGTTGGATAGAACCAGGGGTTCAAAAACCAGCAGCCAGCACCGCTGGATTGCCGATGGTTTTCTCTTAAACAAATAGGTCCTTCTTTCAAAATGTTTAACAATATCATCATTTGTTCTTTCGTCTTACAGTAATCTCCAGTACATCGTATTAACTTGAATAAGAGAGGAACAAACATTATTTTCTCTGTTTTGCAGAACTCGGTCATGGTATAAGCAGAAGTCTAGAAACCACAAGTTATAGGAGGCGTATTAAGATAATGAACCAAGTTCTACCAATCACGTGATTGCAGATGAAGTGAACAGCAGGTCCGTTCTTTATAATACTTATTGGTATGAGCAGCAGGTCCGTTTCATTTTTATATTTGTCCAGTTCGATGGAAACTTTCAAACAAGTCCGAAAGAAAAATAAAGTCTCCCACAGGATCATTTTACCTGATTACATATAAAGTAAGTTTCAAACAAGTCCGAAAGAAAAATAAAGTCTCCCACATGATCATTTTACCTGATTACATATAAAGTAAGGGGGTTTTCTGCAAAAGAATAGACCACGTCAGCACCCGACAAAGCGGGCCCCAATAGTCAGATACACCGTCAATACACTATTAGACATGGTTTAGACTATTTTGTAACAGACAGCCTCAAACATGGTACTGACATGTAAAAATTACGAAAAGTGGTATCAATCCGTCACCACCGCCCCAAATGTGGTACTATTGTGTAATTTACTCGGTGTTTTGAAAAGTAAGACACTCCCTGAATTTTATTTTATACTCCCTCCGTTTTAAAAAAGATGATCCAACTTTGGGCTAAAGTTAGTATAAAGTCGGGTGATCTATTTTGGAACGGAGGAAGTAGCAAACTAGTTTCAAAATTTGACGTGGCACCGGTCCTGCACCGAGATCCTCAAATATCCGGCGTTTGCCAGTTACTATTTCCGTCTCTAAATGGTGCAAGCCGTGTTGCATATGGCCATTGTGCCAAGCCAGACTGTGTATTGTAAACAGGAGTAAATTACATAGAAGTACCACAATTGCGGCATTGGAAGCAGATTGATATCAATATTGGTAATTTTTACGTGTCAATACCAAGATTGGGGCGAGCCGTTGCAAAAAAGACTAAAAGTGTATTTTATACGTATTGACAGAAAAGCTGACCGGTTGGGCCCGCCCGTCAGGCGCCACGCTGGCCAGTGCGCGAGTGACTGCGCGCTGACTAGGACGAGGCCGGCTCGCACCGTTTAGGTCTCGCTGGTGCGACCGAGCCAGACCCCGACCCCGCTCTGCCCTCGCACCCTCGTCGGCGGCTGCCTCCCCGCCCGCCCCGCCGCCCGCCACAGCACGCCGCCGTAGCCTAGGATCGAAGTGCTTAGGCACTGTCACCTCCCCCGCGGCCGCTCCTCCCTCGCGCCCTCCTCTCCTCCCTGGCTGTTGTGCCTCCCTAGGCGACGATGGCCTCGGCGACTCCGGCAGGCGGCGATGGCCGGGGCGATGTGAGCGGGGGCGACCTTCCCCGCTTAGGCCTCGATGGCAGTGGCGGCTACTCCAGCTCGGAGTACAGTAGCGAGGACGAAGATTTTGCGGAGCCGGTGTTGTCGATGGAGCAGAGGCTGCAGTTGGCGGGAATTTGGGTGGCCAACCCTAGCACCGCCCATCAGTGGGCTCATGGCTTCGGTGGTGTTCTGTAAGTGGTCAACTGTTCCATTCTTGCTCACTGAAATTGGGGATTAGGGTTAGGTTTCTACTGCCTGCATGTTTAGCACTCTAATAGCTAGTCCTAACTAGAGCAGAGAAGTATAGTGGATTACATTGTTATTTGTTAGTCCAAATTGTCATAGCAGCATTATGTGTTACCTAACTGGAGCAGAGCAGAGCATCATTAGTGGCTTACATTGTTATTTCTTAGTCCTAACTAGAGCAGAGCACCATTAGAGCAGAGCACCATTAGACCAGAGCAGAGCAGAGAAGCATAGTGGATTAAATGAGTCCTAACTAGAGCAGAGCACCATTAGTGGACAATTCTGTTAACTACTTATATGAAAATACAAAACATCAGTTTGTTGTGAGTTAAGTACCCGCTCTGTAATTATGGTTGCATTGAGATAGTTGTTTACATTGTTTGATTTTGTAGTAATTGTTTAGTTTATTCATATTGCAAGGCTAAATTAAACAAATCTTTGTTTATATGTTAGCCTATCTGTTAAGCAAAATTGTTATTAACCAATTTTGTCTGTTATTTCATTTTGCAGTTTGTATGATGACATTTTGGATGTTAGGTTCCATTTTGATGCTTCAGAAATGTTTGAGCTGAAGCTCTACAGTTCAGATGTGACATACATGAATATGATTGCAGTGATGGAAACCCAAGGATTTAGTGAATATGATCTGTTGTTTCACATTGAGAATCCATATTTAGGGGAGAAAGGATTGGAGATGGTAGAGAGTAATGCTGAGTTGCAACTAGTAAAGAGGCAGGTTGAGGAGTGTAAGGTTTTAAATTTGTTAGTGAGAGCATGTCCACCTCCTTGCAGCCAGTTTGAGAGGCAAGATTTATCCACTGTTCCACCTCTTTGCAGCCAGTTTGAGAGGCAAGAATTATCCACTGTTGTGTATGAAGAGCATGTGTTATATGATCTCAGTGAGCCACCCATCTATGCTGTTGATGAAGAAGGAGTTGCCTTTGAAAGTCAGAGTAGCAGCTTCAGTGTAGCTCATGGTACTGGTGTTTGCGCACAAGAGAGCAAGAATGTAAAAGGAAAACTGAAAGCTGTGTTGGAAATAGAAGAAGAAGAGGGATATGATGGCAGTGGTGGTTCTGATTGTGAAGGTGAAGATGACAGTGATGTAAACCCTTTTTATATGGGTGATGCTGGTGATATAGAGATGGAGGAGGAAAAGAAACAAAGAGAGTATGATGAAATAGAAGAGGAAGAAACAGATGATGAAGAATCTGAGGTGGAAGAAGTGGTGTATTATGAGGGTGACACAGAGGTTGAGGAACCTTTCCAAATGGATGAAGATGAGAAAGTTGTTTCACAGGATGAAGAAACTGTAATTGTACAGGAAGAGAAGAAGAAGAAGAACAGAAGCTTCCAGTTAGGAAAGGGCCTACAACAAGGACACATTCAAGTGTAGTTCAAGAGGAGGAACCTGATTTCAAACCTTCATCTGATGAAGAAGAGAAAGGATTGTTGAAGGAGGCTGATGATGATGGTTATGAGCCATTGTCATTTGTACTGCCAAAGAAAAGGAAGAGCAGGGCAAAGCAGAGGCCTCCTAGAAAATGGTACAATGAGAAGATGGAGGCACCACATGAGCAATTATGTCTAAAGATGTGTTTCTTGGATCAACATCAATTCAGAGATGCTTTGTTGAACTTACACATCACTCAAGGCAGAAACTTCGGATATCATAGGAACTCGGATCAAAGAATAATTGTAGAATGCAACCAAAAACATTGCAACTTCTTTATGGTTGCAGCAGTTATAAAAGGTAAAACTACTTTTGTAATTAAGAAGATGAGAATTAAGCACACTTGCCATATTAGTACAGAGACAACAAGGGTAAGTGCCAAGTGGCTTGCACAGAAGTATGAGTCACTGTTCAGATCTGATCTAACAACTGGCATTCAGACTTTGATTGATGCCTGCATGGAGAAGTATGGTGTGGATGTGCCCAAGTCAATGGCATATAGGGCAAAGAACCTAGGTATTGATGTTGTGCTAGGAGACCACAAGAAGCAATACCCTAGGTTGAAAGACTATGCTCAGACAGTGATGGATACAAACCCTGGGAGTAGAGTAGTTGTCACTACTGTAACTCCAACACCCAATGCAAAAATCCCCCATCCAGGTCCAAGATTTCATGCTATGTTCCATTGCATCAATGGAGCAAGAGAGGGATTTCTCAAGGGGTGCAGAACATTCATTGGTTAGTTTGTTCACCTTGTGCATTAGTTACATATTGTTTCATCTTGAAATGCATTTGAATTTTCTAAATATTGAATTTGCTTGCTCATTTAGGTGTTGATGGGTGCTTCATTAAGTTAACTACTGGTGCTCAACTACTTGCTGCCACTGGTAGAGATGGCAACAACAATATATACCCACTAGCATTTGGTATTGTTGGGCAAGAGGACAAAGCTAATTGGTGTTGGTTTCTACACCAACTTAAAATCTGCCTAGGAGGAGAAGAGGGACAGTTTGGTCCATATACAATCATGTCAGATAGGCAAAAGGTATGTGCTTGCATCTTATGTCCTTGTTCCTATAAGGTTGTTTTGTGCTAGATATTAGCTTAACTAGTTTAATTGTGTGTCCCAGGGCCTACTATATGCAGTGAATGCTGTCTTTCCTAAGTGCAACCAAAGGTTCTGCCTTAGGCATATCTATGCAAACTTCCAAACTGCTGGGTTTAGGGGGGAAGATCTGAAGAAGTGTATGGATAATGCTGCCTATGCATATAGTGAACACAAATTTAACATTGCAATGAATGACCTTAGAGCTGAATATAAGGAAGCTTGGGAGTGGCTTTGTCAAATACCCAAGAAAACATGGGCAAGGCATGCATTTGACACAAACTCCAAGACTAACCTTGTAGTCAACAATTTGTCTGAGGTGTTCAACAAGTATGTCCTAGATGTTAGGAAGAAACCAATTAGGACAATGTGTGATGGAATAAAGGATAAGCAGATGATGAGGTGGCATAGGAATAGGGAGAGTGCAAAGACATCTACATGGGACATAACACCCCATTATAGTGAGAAGCTAGAGGTTGAGAAGGAGAGGGCCCAATATTGCAAACCAATTCAAGCTGGTGTGGACTTGTGGCAAGTTACAAGTGGGCAGCAAACCCATGCTGTTAACTTGCAAGTGCACACATGTGGGTGCAGAAAATGGGACCTCAGTGGCATCCCATGTAACCATGCCATCTCAGCAATAAACAAGGGCAAAAGAAAACCAGAGGATTATGTCAGCAAGTTCTTCAAGAAAGAATTTTATGTGGCAGCTTATGAACCAATGATCTATCCAGTTCCTGGTGAGCATGACTGGACAAGGACCCCTGGTCCTGACATTGACCCACCTGCATTTAAAGTGAAGAGAGGAAGAAAGAAAGAGAAAAGGATCAAGGGGAAATTTGAAGTTCCAAAGCCTAAGGACACATCCAGAATGGGGACTATAACATGTGGCAATTGTGGACTACAAGGACATAGGTACACTAGCTGCATGAAGCAGTTGAAGCCTGAGCTGGCTTTGAGGAAGAACACACATGTGGTAATCCTCTTATAAGTAGTAACATGTTTTCCTTCTTGTACATTCCATTTTTTAAGTACTAACTCATTTTCCTTCTTGTTTATGCAAGCCTCTTGCAAGGAATCCCAATGCTGGTGCTGCTGCTACTACACCAGCAGCAAGAACTTCTCAACCAGCTCCTACAACAACACCAACAACTGGAACAGGAGGTGCTGGGAGAGGTGCTGGGACAGGAGCTGGGAGAGGAGCTGGTAGAGGTGCTGGGAGAGGTGTTGCAGGTGCAGGTGCTGGGAGAGGTGCTGGGAGAGGTGCTGGTAGAGGTGCTGGGAGAGGGAGAGGTACATTCTCTGCCCCAAGGCAATCTGGTCCATCCACATCTACTGCTGGGACAGGTGCTGGTGTTACACATAGTGGATGGAGGAGGTACTTCCATGCAAGTGGCAACTAGATAATTCATGTGTTTGTTCTTGCATCCTATGATACAATGGTGGTCTTGCTTTGATGATGTACTTTAAGAATCAATGCCATGTATGGCTTTTGTTCATGTGGATGCATATTATTGGATATCTTCATGTGATATGTTGCTGAGTACTCAATATATTATTGGATATATTGCTGGAGTTATTGATATTTTAGAGTTATTGATGAGTACTCATTATATTGGATATCTTCATAGTGTGTATGTTCTTTTTATGATTCATATGTTGATGAGTACTCAAAATGGAGTTATTGATATGCTGGATATATTAATGGAGTTATTGATATGTTGTGTATGCTGAAAATGTTCTTTATATGATTGATATGTTGATCCTATTGATATGTTGTATAAAGCGATCATTTTGGGTTTTGGTGGCTCGGGGTCGACGAAACCACCTAAAGCCATCATTTTGGGTTTTGATGGCTCGGGGTCGACGGAACCACCTAAAGCCATCAACTAGGGTCTAGGGTGGCTCGGGGTCGACGAAACCACCTAAAGCCATCAACTAGGGTCTAGGCTGGCTCGGGGTCGACGGAACCACCTAAAGCCATCATTTTGGGTTTTGGTGGCTCGGGGTGGACGGAACCACCTAAAGCCATCAACTAGGGTCTAGGGTGGCTCGGGGTCGACGAAACCACCTAAAGCGATCATTTTGGGTTTTGGTGGCTCGGGGTCGACGGAACCACCTAAAGCCATCAACTAGGGTCTAGGGTGGCTCGGGGTCGACGAAACCACCTAAAGCGATCATTTTGGGTTTTGGTGGCTCGGGGTCGACGGAACCACCTAAAGCCATCAACTAGGGTCTAGGGTGACTCGGGGTCGACGAAACCACCCAAAGCCATAAACTAGGGTCTACGGTGGCTCGGGGTCGACGAAACCACCTAAAGCTATCATTTTGGGTTTTTGTGGCTCGTGGTCGACGAAACCACCTAAAGCCATCAACTAGGGTCTACGGTGGCTCGGGGTCGACGAAACCACCTAAAGCCATCAATTAGGGTCTACAGTGGCTTGGGGTCGACGAAACCACCTAGAGCGATCATTTTGGGTTTTTGTGGGTCGGGGTCGACGAAACCACCTAAAGCCATCAACTAGGGTCTAGGGTGGCTCGGGGTCGACGGAACCACCTAAAGCCATCAACTAGGGTCTACGGTGGCTCGGGGTCGATGAAACCACCTAAAGCGATCATTTTGGGTTTTTGTGGCTCGGGGTCGGCGGAACCACCTAAAGCCATCAACTAGGGTCTACGGTGGCTCGGGGTCGACGAAACCACCTAAAGCCATCAACTAGGGTCTATGGTGGCTCGGGGTCGACGAAACCACCTAAAGCGATCAATTTGGGTTTTTGTGGCTCGGGGTCGACGGAACCACCTAAAGCCATCAACTAGGGTCTAGGGTGGCTCGGGGTCGATGAAAGCACCTAAAGCCATCAACTAGGGTCTAGGGTGGCTTGGGGTCGACGAAACCACCTAAAACCATCAACTAGGGTCTACGGTGGCTCGGGGTCGACGAAACCACCTAAAGCATCACTGTACCATAACAAACTATTCCTTTTGCAAATGCATTTAAGCATTTAAGAATCACTCTAACATATGTAACTATATGCATTTAAGAAGCATTTAACCATCAGAATAACATAAGCATCAGTATGTAAACATTTTCAGTCTAACATAAGCATCACTGGAGTTCACATTACATAGTGGAGTTCAAATGCACAATCCATCCTTTTCTCACAAAAGGATGAATAGCATATTACTAGGTAGATAAACAGCCAGAGTTCACAATTAGTACTAGAACCATACATCACACAACCATAATTCTAAGTTACTAGGTCATTGCACAGCCATCCTTCCCAAAAAGTCTGCAATGCCCACTAATCTCAATTCATCTTGTTCAGTTCTCCAAGATGGCCTGGATCCCCTTGATCTTCTCCTTCAGCTTCTCCTCTGCCTTCATGAGCTCAGTTATCTTAAACTCTTGCATCTGCTTCTCTTCATTATGGTTTTCCTTGAGCTTTAGCAGATCAGCAACCTGGAACTTCAACTCTAGCTTCTCTTGGGTGAGCTTCTCCTCAAACTTTGTGAACTCTGCATTCTTCAACTCCAAATTCATCCTAGCCTCACTCAGCAATTCCTTCTCTTTCATATTCTTCAACTTGAGGTTTTGGATGGCAATTGCTTGAGCACTTGTCAGGTTGCACAGGATTTCATACTTCTGTTGAAGCTCCTCTGTAGCTGCATCTTTCTTTGCCATTTCTGCATTCTTATGAGCCACCAATTCAGCTCTGCATTCATGCTGATATGTGACAGCTGACTGCAGATAACTAAAATCCACAACCCTATCCTGCTGAAAGTCCACAAGTTGATGCACATCTTTCACTAACTTGTCATAATCTGCATCCAGCTTCTTCTTTTCTTCTGTCAAATTGTGAATAGTTAAAGCACTTTGAAGATTATCATTCACCCTAGCAGACTTGCTCTCTTCAACCATTGACCAAAGCTTCAGCAATGCATTCTCCATTTTTGGGGGCCACTGCTCATCAATCCACTGAACAAACCCACAATTTTGACCTTTCTGGAAAAATAACAAGGCAAAATTTAGTACAATACAACTACTATGAGTAGTAAGCAACAGTTAGCTCATGCTAAGTAAGAGGGTGATCAGTATATAATTAGCAGAGTAACACTCCATTCAACTTTGCATAATAACCAACTTACAATTGGCCATTAATATAATGGAATCCTACAATCTGCACTACCACTCTAGCAGTGAACTACTTTGCCATATATCACTAACAAATGGAACATAGAAATCACTGAATGAAGAGTTATCAAACCAGACTACATTAGCCTAGCTAAATATACTACATTAGCCTACAGGAACAAACTAGCTAATGACAGTACCTACTGTCAGCAGTAAGCAACAATTACTTATTAAGAGTCACACATCAGCTAATGAAGGGGCTAATGTGAGTACTAAGCAACATTGCATACAAGCATAAATAAATAGCATGTGCACACAATAGGGCATTCATGTGCACACAACAGAGCATGCTTGAGCCTATATTTAGCCTAAATGCACTCCACTGACCATAATATTCACCATTCCTACAATGAGAACTACAGTATGGCATATATGACTAACAAAATTACTATACACATAACTGAATCACAATTGGCAAACAAGACTCTATCACTTCCAATGAACATATCCTGTGCATAATCAATAAGGCAAGAAAAATACCGGCTCTGCACATGCTAAGAACCTTCTCCCAGTCATTATTCCTTCAAATGCAACAAGCCTCTCTGATGGCTTCCCATGCTTCTTGCACAACACTATCAGATCTAGCTCAAGACCCTTGTAATCCGGGTCCTCAAGAGAGAAAGGCACCTGCCCAAGCAAAATCCAAGTTAGCATCATGTGCAGAGGACGAGGACAAAGCAAATCAAACGAAATCCTCACACCAAAGACCACCTACACAGAAAAATCCCCAAAATTTCCTAAACATAGCCCTAACCCTAGCTCCAATGGAGTAACTGACCTGGTTGAGCCCATCGGTGGAGGCTTGAGTTGTCGTCGCTGCTCTCGTCTTCAAAATCCATGGCTGCGGCAACTTCGTGTGGCGGCCAGCGGGGGCGGGCGCAGGCGGCGGCGAGGCAGAGAGAAGGAAGAAGAACGCAGAGCAGAGCGGGGGGAGTGAGCGGGGTGTGGCTCGACCGCACCAGCCGCGCCCTAAACGGCTCGACCCGGGCTCGTCCGAGTCAGCGCGCGGGCACGCGCGCACTGGCCGGCGTGGGGCCCAACCGGTCAGCTTTTCTGTCAATACGTATAAAACGCACTTTTAGTCTTTTTTGCAACGGCTCGCCCCAATCTTGGTACTGACACGTAAAAATTACCAATCTTGGTACCAATCTGTTTCCAATGGCTTAATTATGGTACTTCTATGTAATTTACTCTGTAAACAGACTTTGTAGAAAATGATCATTTGGAATCCCAGAACCACTGATGTGCAGCCGGGCGGACGCTGCCGTGGCCGGCGGCCATGTGCGTCGGCGTCTAGCGTTAGTTTCTGCCACACGCAGTTCGAGTGCGCAGAGAGATCGATGGTACGAGGGGTTTTTTTTTTGCTGCGGGATTGTTACGAGTTTGATTGAGACAAAATATGAGGTCTCCAATTGTAACCCAACTCTTGCACGTACACGCACCTCCATAATATTTTTTTTTGTATATATACAAGGCGGTCGCTGGCTCCTGCAATATAAGTTGATCTGCTTGGGGGGACAGATCGGCCTCAACAATCAATCAAGCATGGAGAAAGAATTGACCCATGTTCACTGGGGAGAGGTTTTCTGGTTTAGCTGGTTTTCCTTCGTGATTGGAGTTGGTACGGTTCCCCCCCTTCTCCTTCGCAGCATCTTTTTTGCATCTGTAAATAATCATCAATATGGTTCCAGGTTTCTGTGTTTTTCGCTTTACAAGCTTTGAAATCGAACAGGTGCAGGCGTGCTCCTGCTCGCCCTCATCAACGCGTTCAGGAGTTCTTACTGGGACGTCTACTCCCTCGAGCTCACCAGCATCGACGGCCGCGGCCAGCCGGCGGGGCTCAGCGCCCTGGCGTTCAACGTGACCCTGCACGTGGAGAACAGGCGGCCGAAGTGGGTGGACAACAGCTTCAGCGATGGGAAGGTGGTGGTGTCCTACGCGGGCGTCGCTGTAGCGGAGGGCCGTGTGCCGGGCTTCAGGGTCGGAGCGAAGAGCGCGGCGGAGGTGGAGGCGGTGGCGCTGGGCGGCAAAGCTGCAGGCGTGGCGGACGCCGTGAGGAGGCGCGTGGAGGCGGAGCTGCGCTGGGACTCCGCGGAGTTCGAGGTGGAGGCCAAGCTGTTCCGCAGCGGCGTCGGACAGCAAGGTGGCCCCGTCGTGCTGTGGCGCAAGGTTGCATCGCGGGTGCTGCATCAGCCGTCACGGTGCAGGGCCTTCACCGACTTCATGACTAGGGCTGACGAGGAGTTTTGACTTGTCTGTACGTGCGTGCAGCACGAATTCACAGCTTATGCGTCTGGGCTGTTTTTTTTCATATTTTTCTTTGAGAAAAGTATGTTCTTGTCCCTCAAGTTTCTAAAAGTATAAACTTGGTTCCTTAAGATTTTTAGGTATATATTTAGTCCTTCAAGTGTCAAAACCGGATAAGTTTAACTCAAAACCAGAGTTTGGTCACTTACCAGGGTTTGACCACATTGACCAGGTTTGATCATGAATAGTAAATCTAAAAAAAAGCAAAAAAATAAAAAATCTGAAATTTTGTGACAGCATGCTTGGGCGCGCTTGGTGCGTGTAAATTGTTGGGGTCAAATAACATCCGAGGAACTCTAGCAAAAAAAAAAGACAAAATTTACCTTTTTTTTTAGCTAAAATTAGTTTTTGTTTTTGCCACGAGCTCCTCGGATGTTGAAACACCACACAAATTTTCATGCACCCAAGCATCTTGGTTGCCACAAAATTTTGGAGTTTTTTTTTTAAATTGAATTTACGGTTCATCAATCAAACCCGGCCAATGTGCTTAAAATCTGGTTTTGGACCAAACTTATCCGGTTTTGAGACTTGAAGGACCAAATGTATATCAAAAAATCTTCAGGAACCAAGTCTATACTTTTGGAAAACTTGGGGGGTCAAAAACATACTTTTCTCTTTTTCTTTAGGGGTACATGGGGTGCTTTATTTAGATAAAACAGCTCCAACATCTGCTACGAGGCTTGTTACAAGAAAACTACTCTCTTTGTCCCATAACATAAGACATTTTTCGACAATAAGACATTTTTTGACAATACACTAGAGTCAAAAGCATCTTACATTAGTCAAAAAACATCTAAAATTAACGTCTTACTATATGACAGATGGGGCCCGCCGCAGGTTGATGTGGCACCACTTAACGTCTCAGATTTAACGGCGACGTTTGGTAATGTGTGGCCCTACTGGGTCCACCTGTCATTGGAAGGAGAAAAGGAAAAAAAAATTGGTTTCAGCCTGACTGGCAGGCCCCATCTATAATAAATACGCTTAACCGAGCTAAAGGTCCCGGTCAATGTTATTTGCAAAAATATTACCGTAGACATAATGTTTTCTGCCCAAAAGAAAATGTAAACTTGTGTTTTCTAGTAATCTAGCCTTCAATGTGATGGTTTTGTACAATTTACTCCCACATCAAACAAGTGGCCCAAAAAGCGGTGGAAAGGGGATAAGCCGTCAGGAGAGGGGCCACCGGTCCACTCAATGACGCGCCTCAGGTATACGTGGACATAAGTCGGGTCGGGCCTTATAAAGCCCGTAGCAAAAAACATAGGCTCGGGCCCGGCCGCCAGGCCTAGATTTCAAGCCCATGCCTGGCCCATCGGTAGAAAAGCCCGTCGGGCCTCGGTCCAGGCCTCTTCCCTAAAACGCAAATATGCCAAGCCCAAGCCCAAGCCTAGCCCGGCCTTCAGGCTCAAAACTTAGGCCTAGGTCGGGCTTTTTCGGGTCGGGTTTTCCATGGCCAAGTATAGCCTCAGGTAGGAGGTGACCAGCGAAAGCTGTGGCTGGTCGCCCGTCTGAAACCATTACCCATTCCGTATTGGTTTCCATGCACTTCTTTCACAGGACCTTTTTAAGTTGGATTTTTCCTTCTGAAATGCACTTTGTAGGCAGGTGTATTATCAACTCTCCCTGTAGTGATTTGCAGCGAAGAATGTAAACTAATGTAAACGTTTTAGATCACTACTTTATTATCACATATGGCTGAGCATTTGACCTACATGTTATTGATTTCAGATTTGAGATTAAGTTCCCGTCCAAAAGGAAATAGACAACTGAAACTTACGGGGCATCTCCGACATTTGACACTTTGAGCCTTCAGATCACGCTCTAGACAACCTCGATTGCACGGGATCGTTTCACGGTGGCGCCACGCAATGTCATCCTCGGCAAGGGGCAATTTTGTATTTTCGCTAGATGCCACCCACTCACAGCACTCTCTCAATCCCATTTTTCTTCTCCTTTCCGATCCCCTCCGCCGCCACCAACAGGCGCGGCTCCGTCTCGCCTCACTCTACTAATTCTCCCTTTCCTCTCCAGTCTCCATCTGCAAAACCATGCAGGATGTGCGCTACTCCTCTACCAGCCTGTAACGTCAACAAAAAATTAGCATGCACACTCTCCTCCAGTGGAATACAAACAAGAGTTGGCTCCGGACTGCAATTCGTGGGACAAAAATACCATGATTTGTCCATCATCTCCTCCTAGAATAGCAAAGACACTACTATGAGATTCCGGCGAACAAAATTTCTATTACTGTATTACAATAGCACTACTCTGAGATTCAGGAACAGAGATGGTCTGTTTATTTGACACAAGATTAAGCCTTCAGATTCATAATGCAAACTGCATATGCAGGGGTTGGGCAAATCTGGGGCCGGTCGAGACAGCTGCTTTATTCTTTCAGTGATGATGGCTGTCCAGAAGAAAGCCTATCCGACCTTGCCTTGTTAGCTCGCTCCACGTAATCTTGATGAGAGTCATGCTTTGCCCCTGCAATTGATGAGATATATTGCAATCAAGTAAGTTGTCGAGTACCAAAAGGAGTAAATGAAAAATGTACTAGCATCCTGGTTGGTCTATATAACTACAAAAAATGCTTTGAAGCAGGCAGAATAATGATCTGATGGCCAAAGCATCATTCGGAAGATCAAGTTGGATTGTAAATCATACTCCCACCTGATGTTTTAGTGGTGATGAATGCAGAAAATCAACCTAAAAATATAGAGGCATGTGTGCCATGATGCTATGAATTCAAAGCTATACCAATATCACGGGACAGGTAAGCATCAAATAGCTATAGTATCCACTGAAGGCTTTTAATTCCCCTGTTTACACCTAACACCGTGTAAACACAGTACACACAAGTTCATCGCCATGATGGTAAACTTCATTCAGTAATAACTATAAAAATGACCAGTTGCAGTGAGTACATGGAAATCAAACCTATAACAGGTTTTCCTATTTAAACATTGATCGTGCCTTCAGAATGCGCTAGAAACTAAGCAATTGTCAGAAACTGAAAACATAAAAGAAGTCACACACATATAGACCTGGATCAAAATTGATGAAATTGGGGACAGTTTATCATCCTCAATGGAGACTTTATTCGCTATATTCGTACCTACTCCCTCCGCCCCACAATATAAGCTCACGCCACAGATGCCCCCTCCCCAAAAAAAAAAATATGTTTGAGACCAGGCTAAGGAATGTAGTCTTAAAGTATTTACCAAGACAAAGAAAACAATATATGCAATAATGGCAACCAGAAAGCAAAGCATGTAACTCACTTCTTATATTGTTCCAACATATACTAATACTCAAAATATGGCACCAATAGTGCACCGTCACTGTGCCTACCACCTAAATATACAAGGGCTGAGCCTGTCAAACAAATAAGTCGGACATAATGCACTACATGTTCTAAAAAATAATCCACACATGTAAACATCTTTGCGCTTTCCACCATAATCCTACCAGACACAGAGCAACAATAGCACATTCAAATCCAATAGAAACATACCCGATCTACAACAATAATCCAATCTAGACTATAGCATATCCAATCTTACTCAGACTAGACTATTTAAAGGAAACAGAATAATCCTATCTACGTTTCAGCACCTTCCAACCCTACAAGAGATTCAAACTAGAGTTGTTTGAACACTTGATAGTGTTATGCGTTGTTCCAACCAGAAAACACTGCGTTGTGCTGCACCAGAAGTGATCAAAATTGTAAACTAGACCCCCTTTTTTTGCAATGAATAGGGCATGAATTGCCTATCAGGTGCATGTACACTACACACCATGGCACTTGTGGAAATCAAGGTAGATGATAAAGAACGTAGGGATGATTTTGGTGAAGACAGCAATGCTATTTTTTCTTGTCATTGGTCCTGTGCCATGTGAATGTGAAGCTTGTGTCACTAAACCCTTGATATAATGTGCCAAATAACATGGTTCATAAGAGATGGAGAGTTGATAATACTATAACGCTATATTGGTAAAACCTGCTATAAGCTTTGTGCTTACCTATGCGTCATTGCTTTTAAGGTGTCCTGCCTTAGACGCTTAGGCGCCCTGGCAGCGCTTACAAATATGCCCGCCTTAGGTGCTTAGGCGTCATCTAGGCGCTAGAGCGGGTGGTGCTCACCTTAGGTCACCTTACCACCTTATAAACAATGCTATGCACATATGATTTAATGGTAAAGCTATACGTTTATGGCATACCATATAATTTACAAGGAAAAACAGACCTGATTGCTCAATCATCTGTACACAGAATGCCTGTGGCCACATATTAAAGGAAGTTGTGGATTTCAATACAAGGTTATGAAAACCAAGGCGCAACGGCAAATCGAGCAAGGTGTCTAATGTACACACCTATATACTCCCTCCGTCCGAAAAAGCTTGTCCCAAGCTTGTGTCACAAATGGATGTATCTAGCACTAACTTGATGCTAGATACATCCATTTGAGGGACAAACTTTTCCGGACGGAGGGAGTATTTTGTAGTACTGCGTAATTTTACAACAATGCATACTCTACTTGATTGATAACCAAATGTGTGAAAATGACAAAGATGAGCCCACAAAACTAATTTTCTGTTTCATGGTTGAAGTGCAAGCCTGAGGAAATATCCCCAAGTACATACTTACCTCCATTAAATAGACAACATCTTACAGTGTATGCAGTCACACTTCCCTAAATTTTCTCATAATAATTTTAAAGAATCATATTCATGTGAAAAATCTCAGTCAGAGTTGTATATGGCAGATTGTAACCATTTCCAAACCATCATCTATTTACGAACAGGCGGAGTATGTTTTCTCTATGTCAAACTGTCTCGGTGTCTCCTCATGCTAAATAAATCCTCAGATGTTATGACTGATTGAACTACAGTGCAAAAATGATATGTGTTATCATCCAACAGGAAGGCATATGCATATAGGACCGACCTCCAGTAACAGCAGTTTCCTACTCCCTCCGTTCACAAATGTAAGATGTTTTGGATATTTCAATATGGACTACATATGGACTAAAATGTGTCTATATACAACTGATTCGCAAAAAAGTTAGTAGAACATCTTATATTTGTGAACGGAGGGAGTACTTTTGTTTTTCTAAACTGACAGCTGAAAATGGCATGTAGAGGAATGAAAACGCTGTCCCTAAGAGGGACAAAGAACTGGAGGCATTAAAAATGTTTATCCCAAGAAGGTTTGTAGTTGCAGAAAATCAGTCTTAGGATTAAATGATTCCATCCAGATTTCACTGCAACATAATCAGATGGCCCCAATCTTGAGCATGCGAAGGCCGAAGAGAACTCAAAATCAACGAGAACATCACTAGCTTTGACTATCGCCGCAAAACGAATATTTTATAACATTTCCCCTCACTATCAGAGTTCCAATCCATCCAAGAAGCACAAAGGAGATAGCATCAGCACCACGAATTACGAAGCCTGAAACTACCAAACCCTAGTTCCCCTCATCGAGAGCTGCACAACAGATAGGAACGCGGAATAGGACCCGCCTAGGTGAATCCGCCGACTCTTCCAAATTGCATACAGATCATCACGGTAACAAGAGGAGGTGGGAGACTAAGGATTGGGGTTTTCTGTGTGTAGGAAGGGATTCGATACCTCGGGTCATGAAGTACCAGGGCACCCCGAAAATGGCGGCGAAGATGGCGATGCCTGCGACTACGTGCTTCTTCTCGCCGCTGTACAGGTAGTGGTCTATCCGGGCGCGGAACCCCCCGCCGCTGGAACTGGCGCCCTCGCCTCCCATCACCGCCGCCGCCGCCGCCGCCTGTGTGCTGTGGCGTGGGAAGTTGGTGCGTGCGTGCGTGCGTGCGACTGCGAGTGGACGAAGGATTCTCTAACTTGGCAGAGCCAAGTCACACTATCTGCCATCCAAACTGCATCTAAGGGCTCTCATCCATCCACTGATTTCCAGCAAGGATGTGTTTTTTTTAGGGATCCAGTGAAAATGTGCGAGACTCGGCCCAAGTACAGCTGACTTGTTGGCCCATGAACGCAAAATATTGACCCAAGTCAGACCGATCCACCCAGTCCCAGACCTCTAATCGGCCGGCCCAGACCCAAGCTAGAGGCAACTCCACGTATATTGCGGAACACAACGGCTCGTCTCCATAGCATACCACGCCCACGCGCCGCGCGCATTCGGGTCTGCCTCGCCGCCGCGCCGCGCAGACGACCCGCCTTCCTCAGCGGCGGAGACGACCCGCCTTCCTCAGCCGCGGAGACGACCCGCCGGCCGCCCCCGCCTTCCTCAGCCGCGGACACGACCCGCTGACCGCCCCCGACACGGACCCTCACCCTCGCCGCGCCGAGCGCCGCCTGCTCTGGCAGGTACTTGCTCTTCCGTTCTCTCCGTTTTGTCTGGGGAAACCTACCGATGGAACGTTCGGTTCGACCCGACGGCGCCGCTGCCGGCGGCGGCAGATCATCGAGGTTGTGCTCGTGGAGAGAATCCGAGCGGCGCGGAAGCAGGGGAGGGGGGAGGGGGGTGCGCAGCAGAAGGAGGCGGTGGTGGGCGTGGGTGGGTAAGAGGAGCGGGGGAGGAACCAGGAGGTGCGGAGGCGTCAAGCCCTAGTGCATTCGTTTTCTTGGAGCAGAAGGGAGGCGGTGGTGGGCGAGAGGACGCGGTGGTCGTCGGTGGGGAATAGGAGCGGGGGAGGAAGAAGAAGCAGGAGCCAGGAGGTGCGGGGGCGTCAGGCCCTAGTGCACTACTTTTAGTTTTTACACGAAATGGACCTCCACGGATGCTCATTATAGATAGAATAAATTGCCTAATTTAGTGACTAAATACTTGCAACTTTTACATGTTTCTGCACTTTCTTTAACAAAACCTGCTGTGATGTACTTACCGCAGTCAGGGAGTGCTTTAGCTGCAACCAAGTTCATGCCCATGTTGCTTACGAAGTGCAGCGGGTTTCCCCTGATCCCTGTGATCTTAGTCTATGCCGTGAACAGTGCTCAGACTACTTAAGAGTAGTCATTAGTCAATAGTCAGTTCTTCAGTTCTGATGCAGCTAGTAATAAATTTCTCTTTCTCACAGAGTTGCATTAGGACATTGTAGATATTGTGTGTTTGCATGAAGTGAAGCTATAACCTGAACTAGTGTATTCTATCCGAGATGTTCAAGAATTCCATTTCTCAAGCTGCTTATTTTCAGAGTTACAGTTTAACTTGCGGTATGTGTTCTGGAAATCAGTAAGGTTTAGAATTGCTGTCTGAACTATGTGTATCTACTCCCCGCATATATTATACTTGTGCAGCGTGTTACTCCATGATGGTACAACTGAGTCAAAGACACGCATCCCAATAGGACATGTAAAACAAATAATCCCTCTGTTCACAAATATAAGATGTTCTAACTTTTTTCTGAATCGGATGTATGTAGACACGTTTTAGTGTGTTTGTTCACTTATGTAGTCCATATTGAAATATCCATAACATCTTATAGTTGTGAACGGAGGAAGTAGTAATTAAGACTACTCTACAGTGATGGTTGCTGCTTTGTATTGGAGCTACTACTGTGTGTTGCTTTGTACTACCTCCGTTCCTAAATATTTGTCTTTCTAGATTTCAACAAGTGACTACATACGGAGCAAAATGAGTGAATCTACACTCTAAAATATGTCTATATACATCCATATGTGCTATTCCATTTAAAATCCCTAAAAAGACAAATATTTAGGAACGGAGGGAGTATATATTATTGTTTTAAGAATTTGCCTTGTTGCTTATGGATACTCTCTTTTGTGCCAGCGTCCCTGCAATAGAAGGAATATAATATACTGGCCTGAGGTTTGAGGTCTGTCTTTTAGCTCAATACAAGACTAATTGTATTTCGTCTGTTGTTGTCAGCATTTGGTCTGTTACTCATGGTTTGCTTTTCATTGTTAGTGTTGTTGGTCACAAAACGCTTGAGACATCTGCGCTCTATCCCAGATCTATTTCCTCCTGCTGCTCTTGATAAGCACGCAAGGAGTCCTTTCATCTCAGATCGTTTGGACAGCACTACTCGATCATAATTTACAACCTTAGGTTTGGGGTATGCAAAATTTGATCATTATCTTTTATTCTTATACTATATTCTTTTATTGACTTTTGTGTTTTTTACTGTGAAGGCTGGAATGCTATCGAATATTTTAAGCTCGGTTATTTGAACCAAGATCAGTATACAATGAGAATGGAACTCTTGTTGTCGCAATTTTTGATATATCGAAAATGCCATCAAGAATATTTGTTGTCAAAGTGTTTTCACGACTTATTCAAAGACAACAAGAATGGAACTCGGGATGTCAGTTCAAATGTCAAATTCTCAAAACTTTTGGAAGGCAACTTGTGGAACTTTAGGTCATGAGGATGGAAAACTTATGTGCGCTTATCATTTCATCAACTTTCTAGTTCCTGTTTTGAAAGTTGATAAACAAATCACATCTCCATGAGACTTTGAATCGTAAAAGAGAATGGAACTTGGATTGCCACTTTAACTATCGAATTCCTGGATATTTTTGAAAGGCAACTTGTGGAAGGAATTAGAGCTTTAGATCACGAAGATGGAAAACCTTTATCGACACTTTTCATTCTGCAACTTTCCAGGTTTTTTTTGTTCTATGTTCATAGCAAACCCAGTCTCCAAAAGGAGCTTGAATTGTAAATGAGAACAGAGTATTGTGCTTGTAATTTATTTCTTCTTCAGATTTCACTTTCTCGTGTAATTGTACTTTGCTTATTATATGAATCAATAAAGATACTCTCTGCAATTTCTACTTTTGAGTATATTTCTTATTGGATTCGTGCAAATTGTATGTTTGATATAATAGCATGTTACTGTACACGTGTTTGTTTTCAAATTGGATCTTGTTGGTAAGGTTTCAAACTTGTCCATTTTGTTTGCCCATCAGAATTTAAGAAATCCCCTAAAAGAATCAGACTCAAAGGAAAAAAAAAAGGCTCACTGTAGACTTTTTTTAAGGAAAAAAAAAACTACATACCTTTTATTTTAGTTCCTAAAGATCTGTTTTCTGTCCCACTTAATATGACCAGACTTCGAATTTCGTACTTTGGCTTACCAATTGAGTTCCTTGTGGTTGTTTAAGCCTTTAAGGGGCTTGATGATGTAATTCTGATACTCACATCTTTGTGGTATTATGGATTTTGTGTTTTTTTTGTCAGCGTTGATTGGGCCCACAGAAGACTTTTTCACTTTTAGCAAGCACTATGATATATGAGATGAGATTTACGCTGTCTGGTATAGAACCTGTTTCTTTCATATAAGAACTGGTAGTTATTATTGTTCTTTGTATCAATCTTGATGGCTATTGACTTTCACTACCTTTGTATCACGTACAGGTTTTGTTTGTGTCTGCTGGCTTCTTGTGTCCCCGGGGTATAATGATTTATTAGTTATATCATACATCTCAACTAGATCTATCAGGATTGATTATTTTCTGGTTAATTACTTGAGTTTCTTTCAATGTGTTGATTGGCAGTTGGAGAGTCTTTAGACTCAGGAGACGTAATGAAGATGGGTCCCGCGTACATGTGAGCGGCTGGCTGATAAGCTGGTTCGCTTTATCTTTGTTGGCGTCCATTGCTTGGATATACTTTTATGCATTTACCTGTGGGAGCAATAGGCCGCCGGATACAGAGAAAGACAATTGCCCATGGCGTGAAGCTGACCTATGCATGAAGATTGTGATAGGAGCTGCCCTTGTTTCCAACATGGTCTGGCTAATATACCTATGCTTCATCGACTTTCAGAAGGTACGTGCATACCATAGCATTGCATAGTTGATTCATTTCATTTAATTGTCAAGTGGTAGTCATTAGACTAGTTCTTCTCTGCAGACCTTGCTTTGCTTCGGGATCAGTGCAATTGTATGCTTATTGGTCTCCAACTTCACATTGGCCGTTGAAGTCTGCTGGAATAGGTTGCGAGTGGCCGGTTGGATGGCTATTTTGTTAGCAGCTGCTGGCAACCTATGCAGGAGGATCTCAATGGTAAGTTAACGTGATGCTAGTAGTTTCAAATTTCCATTCTAAAATATATATGTGCACTTTGCTTCAATAAAAAGTACTTGCTTCACTCCTGACTAATTATAGTCTTAGTAAGTTCCGATTATGGACTATTACTATAATGTTATACAAACACAGCTATAAAATTAGCTAATTAAATAGGGTACATAGTATATGGTCTCTTCTATGCATTCCTTGTACATAACAAGACAGATAAAATTACCATCCTCATTCATCTCCAAAGCATACTTTTTTGAGATGTCGTTTCCACACATATACAGAGTACATCCTAAAGCAATGAGTGAGTGAATTGAAAAGGATAATGTAGTATTGTCCATATATTCCATGGTCGGAGTCATGCTAGAATGACACGTGTTTAGAAACGGAGGCAATATATAGTTTGTGTGATTTACTCGAGATAAAATAAGCAAATTATGTAATGTGTCTCTGGCTCCAATGAACTTTGACAGGGGCAGTGGGTGCCAGAGTTATCCTATTTCGCCTTGACCGTTGCCCTCGCTGCGGTGCTTCCCGAGATATTTTGGATCTTGAATGTTATATGTGTGGAGCAATATACAAAACAAGGCGAAAGATGCGGATTCTGGGCGGTATTCATCGACAAGAATTTTTACTGGAAGGTTAATTTTGTCAGCCACTTTTAGCACTTAATTAGTATCTACTGCAGCAGGACACAGTAAATAGTGCAGTATTGTCTCTTACTCTCGCTTACCATGCATTCGCTTGTGGCATTTGACTTACTGATGCCAAGTGTTTGCTGCCTGCTTGCTACAGCTGTCCTGGACTGTAAATAGTGTATTTCGGTTGCGAGAGCTTGTCGGCCTTCTCATCAAGCTGATCATCCGGTGCCGCAATTGGGTCAAGACTCGAGCCTGAAGACTCTTCGGACGGGCAGCGCCGCTTGGCGGAGGACAGTAGAGCTCCATGCGAATTGCGAAGGATGTATCCTTAACCCTGTGGAGATCGAATCGCATGAACTAGGATCTAGCCCGTGGAGAACTATGCGCACCAAGCTACCCCCTGCACTTGAGCCATCTGGCCGCCGGCCTCTGTGGAGTATATGTCACCATAGAAGTAGAACTAGCTAGTGCACTTGCAAAAGTTGCAACCCAGCCTGCTTGGTGGAACAACAGCTTGTTATCCACATCGACCTGCTGATCCCCTACCGCGCTCTGCATCCATGCATCACCCACCGCCATGTCACTTCCAGCCTGTTCATTGCACAGCACAAGGTTTTCGTTTTTTTTTTCGAAACGGAACACAAGGTTTTCGTGATTACAATAGGACCCGTTACAATATGCTATCTCCCATGCCCCTGCAAATTTAAAGATAAAAGGGGACTCCAAAAAACAGAGTCGCATTCAAATTCTTGATCTCGGATAGTAAGATCTAGGTTTTCCTACTATGAATAGGATAACTCTCCATGTACGCTTCCTAATTAACCTGGGTTGGTTACCTTGGTGTCTTGGCCTGCCCGGACTGCCTTGTGTTATATACAGCACCGAAGAGATAGGTAGATAGAGATATATATAGAGAGAGACCACGACCATGGAGGAAAAGCTCCTAGTCGACAAGAGCGACAAGCATCTTCCGCCGCCGTGCCGCCTCTACGAGGGCACACTTACCGATTTCGTTTTGGCCATTGTGACTGCCGCGCTACTCATCGACGTGACTGTTTTAAGCTTGTACGACCTTAAAACCACGGACTTCTCTCGCCTGCTACCCGAGCTATCAGTCGTCGTGGACGGCGCGGCCGGACTCGACTCCCGCGTCCCCCGGGCGTTCAACCTCACCTTGAGCATCGACTCCGGTATTCGCGACGAGCAGTGCGTCGGCGGCGAAGCAGTCGTCCTGTATCGGGGCGTCCCGCTCGCCACCGGTGCCGTGCAGGAGCTCTGTGTGCCGGTCAACAGTACCGGGCAGGTGGCCATCTTCGCGGCGAGCGGAGGCGTCGGCCTTCCGACTGAGTTGGCCGAGCAGATGGCCGACGAGAAGCGCGACGGAGGCGCAGTGTGGCTGGAGGTTCGCGTCATCTCGGTCAAGCACAGGCTCCTGACGTGCACCGCAAGCCTGCACGGTGGGGCAGGCCCGCAGCCCCCTTGCGATCGCCGGTTGCTCAGAGATGAATCTGACGGTGTTGAAAAGGCTCTGGTATATTAGAAGAGATGAATTTAACGAGAATTTCTTTCTAGTGAGTTTTATTTCAAAATACAGTAAGCAAAGTTCAAATGTCGTTGTAATGCATATTATTTTTTGGTACATTAGTTTTCTGGCATAGCTAAGACAAATTCAATGGCTGAATCTTCTGGGAAGTTATAAATTTGTTCCGTAAAAAACTTGTTGATCGACACTTATTATACTTCTTTTCATTATTTTCTAATATGTCTTACTATGAAGATAAATCATTTCAAGCAAAGGGGTGTGTCTTTCCACCAAGAGGCCTTTTCATCAAGGGAGTGACTTCCTATGAAAAGGCTTTTTTCACCATGGGATGTGTCTTTTTCACAAAAAGACACCCTTTCAATAAGAGGTGTGTATTTTGACAAAAGAACACAACAATTCATAGGCCCCAACTATCACGATCTTGTAGACCTGATTGAGGCGATATAATCCAACTAGTGTTGTTTTCAGAGTGATGTGGCTTAACGTAGATACCGCATTAGGAGCTCAATTTTAAAATAGAGAGGGATGGTGTACCAACATTGTTCGTAAAGTGGGCCGAGTTATTGGTTGGATGGTTCAAGCCTCACCCAATGATTTGCCTTGTACCGGTGCACCATACTCAGATGGAATAATGCAGGAGGAGAGAGATATTTTTGGTGTCTTTAGAAAGAAACGATCCTAGACACAAGCTATACATATATTTCAATCCCTTTTATATCCCATATGCCAGCAAGCTCACCGACAGGGGAACCAACGGGGATATTAAGGCATTGGACATACTTCTGGGTAGACCGAGGCGCGACCATGCTCGCATGCGCGTCCTGGAGGCTGTAGGCAATGCTTTGAAGGAGAAGCGCCGCCTGGAGCACAGGGGCAGATGAGCTGTACAACACATGGGAACAAGTCCAGGCTGTTGAGCAGGAAATAGAAGCAATTCAGGCCTCACTCAAGACCGCCACAACGGCAAAGATGACCATACACGCGACAAGTAAGGTCGCGCTGGCGATGAAGGGCAAGGCGGATGAAGGAAGACATGAGGAGCGCCGCATCACACAACTCTTCCTCGTACCGCACTCCGGCAAAGAACATGCTCGCAACTGCTCAGAGGTTGGCCAAGACCGATTTCCCGGCCGACCATCCGGACAAAAACCGGTTCAAGGAGGCCATACAGTACCTGAATACGGCATGTCATGGCATCTCATTTTCTTATTTTCACCCTTTAATCCAAATCCCAACGATCAATGAGTACCACCAACGATAATCCTATATACCACATGCATGAGATGACAAGGTAATGCCATGGGTTTGTCTAAGAAAGATGACGTGAATAATTATAACATGCCAGACATGTATGGCTTGGTGAGGTGGGAAGTTTTGCCTTGTTCTTTGTTGGGGAGTACCATTCTTGAATTTGTTCAGGTTGGATGAACCCGTGGTTGGTAGCGGTGGTCGTTGGTGGCTCGTCTGGCAACTGCTATGTGGACGAGTGTTGGTGTCAAAACCGGCGGATCTCGGGTAGGGGGTCCCGAACTGTGCCTCTAGGCCGGATGGTAACAGGAGGCAAGGGACATGAAGTTTTATCCAGGTTCGGACCCTCTTGATGGAGGTAAAACCCTACGTCCTGCTTGATTAATATTGATGATATGGGTAATACAAGAGTAGATCTACCACAAGATCGGAGAGGCTAAACCCTAAAAGCTAGCCTATGGTATGATTGTTGATGTGTATGTTGTCCTACGGACTAAAACCCTCCGGTTTATATAGACACCGGAGAGGGTTAGGGTTACATAGAGTCGGTTACAATGGTAGGAGATCTGAACATCCATATCGCCAAGCTTGCCTTCCACGTCAAGGAAAGTCCCTTTCGGACACGGGACGAAGTCTTCAATCTTGTATCTTCATAGTCCAGGAGTCCGACTGAAGGTATAGTTCGGCTATCCGAACACCCCCTAATCCAGGACTCCCTCAGTAGCCCCCGAACCAGGCTTCAATGACGATAAGTCCGGCGCGCAGATTGTCTTCGACATTGCAATGCGGGTTCTCCTCCAAATTCCGTGTACCTGTTTGAATAAAGTCCGGTTTCTTGTAGATGTTGCGCTCCTTGGCTTCTACGCCCAATAATGGTCGTTTCCCACGTGCCAAACGAATATGAGAAGTCTGAGTGTTTTTTCGTTCACACCCCTAGCCGCGTAAATGAGCTGCCCTATTTAAGGGGACGAGGATTTAGATCCAATCCACACCTTCTCCCCTCCACGAGTGTTCATCAGAGCGCATCCGACAAAGGTCCATTCCACCATGGCCAGCCGCCGCAACTCCTCCGCTCGCCGTTCCAGCCCTAAGCCTGGATATTGGGAGAGATGTTCCACTCCGCATAGCGAGCTAGTGACGCTCCAGACCAAGGGATTTCTCCCCCCGGCCTATATGGTCCCGGTTCGAGCCGGTCTTGCCGTCTACAAAGGCGGAGAGCAAGCAGAGAATGCCCCTAATCCATCCAAAGGAGAGAGGGTGTGCCTTGTCCCTTACTTAATAAGGGGGCTAGGATTTCCCATCCACCCATTTCTCCGGGGGCTGCTGGAGTTCTACGGCCTCCAGCTACATCATCTCACGCCTGCCTCAGTATTGCATATCGCGGGCTTTGTGGCCCTTTGCGAGCTGTTCTTGGGTATTGAAGCTCACTTCAAACTGTGGAAGGAGCTATTTTGCCTCGTGCCCCGTTCCAAGAAAGGGTCAATGTATCAAGTGGGCGGAGCCGAAGTATGGCGCATCGCCGGTACCGGATATCTGTCCGGAACCCCAAAGAAGGTGTCCGAAGATTGGCCCTCGGAATGATTCTATATAGAAGACGTCCCGCTGCCGGATCCTGTCCGGTCGGCCTCCCAGAATTCGATAGTGCTCCCTTAAAGAAGCGCCTAAGCTGGCGTTCACGGAGCCCTCAAAGGGAAAGTGACAGGAACATCATTTACCTGATGGGCCGAATAAGATTGTTGGCCCATTCCGGACTAACCATGATCGGAGTTATGGCCGAATGCATCATGCGGGGGGTGCAGCCGCTTCAGTATAGAAGCCACCCCATGTGGGATTTCAACGAGGAGGACGATGCCACCCGCTACGGCCGTAAAGGGCCAGATTCAGTTGCCGCTCTATTAAAGATCTTGTCCACTTTGTACAAGGGAGAAGAGGAGGAATTTCTCCGCGTCAACCCACAGGGTGGATTATCTATGCACAATCCCCCAAGCTGGGTAAGTGGTCGCATCTACTTGCTCATCCGTTTAGTGTTCCCATTGTTAAATACTTAGTCTGATGACCTCAACGCAGGAACTGCGCCGGGCTGTTAAGGAAATAAGCAGCCCGCCTCCACAACCCGAGGACCCAGGACGGTCTCTCGACCCGGCCTCTCAAGAGGATCCGGACATATCTGTGGAGCTGATTGATGGAGTGTTCCATCAATTGAGCGAGGACAACACCTTGGTGGCCATTACGGCCGATTACCCAGGGCTAATCCCGACGCCCCAGGTACCTGAGATCGAAGTCCCAGTACCCCGGATAGGGGTCCGTCCATGCGTGTTCAATTTCCTGATTGCAACCGAACTTTGCAGGGGAGGTTTTTGAGGCGGAAGGCCGAACCTGCGGCGACAAGCCAACGAGGGGCCGCAGGGCCCCGTGGGCAGAAAAGAGGTGTAGTCCGGACCGAGGCATCAGCGCAAAGGTATGGCGCGCCCCTCTATCCCAGTTGTTATACCTTCGAGGCACATTTGACACTCGTGCCCTCTTCAGGACAAAGAGACCTCGCCGAACTATATCCGGAGAGGCTGCCAATAGCACCTCCACCAGCCAGGCTCCAAAGCTTGGTTCGGGGGCGGAGGCGAACGCAAGGCGCGTGCCGGACGTTCCTCCGACGGAGGATGCGGACGGGTTGTCTGCCACCAACTCTGAGGTGGAAAGTGCCATGAACCACAGGCGTCGCCGGACAATTCTTCGCGATGCTTGCTTCTCCCGAGAGGCGTTAGATGCCTTCAATTTGGGAGATGCGCACCTCCGTGCCGCTCAAAATGGTCTAGCCAGAGCCATGGAGCAATATGTAAAAGATATACGGGTAAGAAAATTTTAGTAAATATATATGTAGCAGTAGCCCCCGAGACTTGAAACAGTTAGAATAACTGGTTTAAGGATCATTTGATATGCAGGTTCTTATAGAAAAGAATTCCCTACTGTCCCAGGAGCTGGAAGAGTGCAAAGCCCAACTGGAGGCCGCACTAGCCGCGGCAGGGGAGCCTAAGGAGGCCCCCTCTGGTAATATACATTTCGAAAGATAAGTATTTTGCGAAGCACGGCTTTGGTGCGAATCTGACAAATAAAATTGCAGATGGCGCCGGATTGAATCCGGAAAAGCAACATCTCCTATGCCAGCTAAAGGCTGGTGAGAGGGTGCTATTAAAGGTGATGGGGGAGAAGAACATTCTCCAAGATGCCAACACCCGGCTGGGCGTCGAGCTGAAAGATGTTCGTGCCCAGCTATCAGACTCCGTGGAGGAGAATCAGCGGCTTCAGCGCGGCATATTTAGTAAGTGCTTGAACGAACCTTTTGAAAGAAAGTTCGGCGGGGAAGTCGACTGACAGAGCAATGTCTGTAGGTGTGTTAACAGGTCGTCCTGCGGAGGAGATGCCCGGTTCTACGGGTGACCTTCTTCCCGAGCTCTCGCAACTGCTCGATCGAGTTCGGCAGGCGATGCGAGGCGTCACCCAGGCCCTGTGGCCATCCGTCTCCATGCCCGAAGGTATTGGAGAGCTTGCGGAGAAGCTAAAGGGAGCACGGCGGCGCTTCCAATTGTGGAAGATATCAGCCTGCCGTCAAGGCGCTAGGGAGGCCTGGGCCATGGTGAAGACGCGGTACTCAAAGGCTGACCCCAACCACATGGCCGAGGTCGGTCCTATAGGGCCCGATGGGAAGGAGATCCCTGTAAGCTTAGTGTACGGCCAAGTAGAGTTGGCCGCAAAGTACTCCCAGCAGGACTGTAAATTAGACAGCCTGTTAGATGGTATTGAAGAGGAATACAATCAGTCAAAATGACTATGTAATCGAATTGACATTTATAATGCCTTCTAGCCGGATTGTAGATCATTTGTCATGGCCGACCTTTTTGCTTCAACCTCGGTGCCTGACGGTACGGAGTGTGTCTGTTCCCATGCGGTTATATAGGAACCGGGGAATGCGTGGAGACCAGGCGTAGGGGTCATTAGTGCGTGAACAGACAAGTGCCCGACTAGTTATGTTATATTACATGGTTAGTAAGGAACATCTTCCAGGGAGAATAGTTCCGTTAGGGGTTCCTTTCCCTGGGGGGCATGCCCTAAAGTACATGTCCATGCTGCGAAAAGAAATGCAGGAAAAACGCCTGGGGGCACATAGATAAAGAAAAAGATCATCTTTAGTTCACCGACCGAATATTCTCTTAAGAACGCTAGCTTTCGGCTTCACCCAGTCTGAGGTACACGTCCGGCTGATCCGGCAGTAACAATCGCAGAGGTGCTCCCTTTACCACCTAGCCGAATAATCGGGAACGTATGGGTAAGCACAGGAGCCAGGCAACCCAGCTTGGCCAAAACTTAAGTCATATCGATGCATATAATGGTGAATAAAAGGTACATGCGGAAGTTTGACACATGTGTTAGGCATGAAGCCCGTATAAATAAGCTTCTGTTTAAAGAAGCCCCCAGGTTTACTGAGCGCGGATAGCGCGTCAATTTGTGAGCCTTTAAAGGTTATAAGAGAGAGAAAAAGGGAGAAGGAGAGAAATGTAAGACGAACAGTATATAAAAAATGGATAGAGTAAGGAGACGAACACAGGATCCGGCGCTAGGCATAGAATCTTCGGAGATGGGCTGCGTTCCATGGGTTCGGCTCGAGTCGGTTATCCGATGCGTTTCGCAGGCGGTACGCTCCACCAGTCAGGACTTGGTCAATTATGAAGGGACCTTCCCACTTGGGCTTGAGTTTGTCCTTTTTCTTGTCCGGCAGGCGTAGAACTAATTCGCCAACGTTGTAATTTTTGGCCCGTACTTCTCTGCTTTGGTATCTTCGAGCTTGCTGTTGATAGAATGCGGAACGGGCTTTCGCCACGTCACGCTCCTCCTCTAATGCGTCCAAACTGTCCTGCCAATCGAGCTCGGCTTCTCTTTCCTCGTACATGCGCACTCGAGGTGAGTCATGAATTATGTCGCAAGGCAGAACTGCCTCTGCGCCGTACACCATGAAGAATGGTGTGTATCCGGTGGTGCGATTCGGCGTGGTCCGCAGCCCCCAGAGTACGGAGTCGAGCTCCTCTACCCAGTGCGTGTTAGATTCCTTGAGGGACCGCACTAGTCTGGGTTTGATGCCGCTCATGATAAGACCATTTGCACGTTCGACCTGGTCGTTAGTTTGTGGGTGATAGACGGAAGCATAATCGAGCTTTATGACCATGTTTTTGCACCAGAGTTTTACCTCGTCGGCCGTAAAGTTCGTGCCATTATCAGTGATGATGCTGTGGGGGACCCCGTAATGGTGTACAACCCCGGATATGAAGTCTATCACAGGTCCGGATTCGGCCGTCTTAACAGGCTTGGCTTCTATCCATTTGGTGAACTTATCCACCATGACCAGTAAGTATTTGTGCATGTGGGTTCCGCCTTTAAGGGGTCCAACCATATCAAGCCCCCAGACCGCAAAGGGCCAAGTGATGGGGATAGTTTGGAGGGCGGTGGGTGGCATATGGCTTTGGTTTGCAAAGAGCTGGCAGCCGGTGCATCGTTGGACTAAGTCCTGAGCGTCTGCCCGGGCCGTCAGCCAATAAAAGCCTGTACGGAAGGCCTTGCTTACCAGGGACCGGGCTGCAGCGTGATGACCGCCGAGTCCAGCATGGATTTCAGCCAGGAGATTCCGCCCCTCCTCTTCGGAGATGCACCTTTGAAGGACTCCGGTAGTGCTTTTCTTATAAAGCTCTCCCTCGTGGACTCTGTAGGCTTTGGATCGCTGCACTATGCAGCATGCCTCATTTTGGTCCTCGGGGAGTTCCTGCCTAGTAAGGTAGGCGAGGAATGGTTCTGTCCATGGGGCGATGACGGCCATTATTACGTGGGCTGAAGGTGTTATTCCAATGGCAGAGCCTCCGATTGTGTCCGAATGTTCGGTGTCGGGCAGTGCGGTTGGATCATGGCTGTTATTGTTCGGCTCCCCTTCCCATGCCACGGATGGCTTGAAAGGCCTTTCCAAGAAGATGTTGGGGGGACTACATCGCGTTTTGCGCCGATGCGTGCCAGGACATCTGCCGCCTGATTATTTTCCCGGGCTATATGGTGAAATTCAAGTCCCTCGAACCAAGCTGACATTTTTAGGACGGCATTGCGGTAAGCTGCCATTTTCGGATCCTTGGCATCGAAGTCTCCATTTATTTGGGAGATTGCAAGGTTCGAGTCCCCGCGCACCTCTAGGCGTTGGATGCCCATGGATACTGCCATCCGGAGACCATGTAGAAGGGCCTCATATTCGGCTGCATTGTTGGAGTCCGTGTACATAATCTGTAGTACGTATTAAACTGTGTCTCCTGTGGGGGACGTCAAAACGACGCCAGCCCCCAGTCCAGCCAACATTTTGGAGCCGTCGAAATGCATGATCCAATTTGAATATGTGCCGTACTCTCTAGGGAGTTCGGCCTCCGTCCATTCTGCGACGAAGTCGCCCAAAACTTGTGACTTGATGGCTCGTCGTGGCTTATAAGTTATGTCGAACGGGAGGAGCTCGATGGCCCATTTCACAATCCGGCCCGTTGCGTCACGGTTGTATATAATGTCGTTAAGTGGTACTTCCGAGGCTACTGTTATTGAACACTCTTGAAAGTAGTGTCGTAGCTTCCGGGATGCCATGAATACCGTGTTGGGGAACGTTGCAGAAAACAAAAAATTTCCTAAGGTTTCACCAAGATCCATCTATGAGTTCATCTAACAATGAGTGGTCGGATGCATCTACATACCTTTGTAGATCGCGAGCGGAAGCGTTCAAAGAACGGGGATGAGGGAGTCGTACTCGACGTAATCCAAATCACCGGAGATCCTAGCGCCAAACGGACGGCACCTCCGCGTTCAACACACGTACGGTCAGCGTGACGTCTCCTTCTTCTTGATCCAGCAAGGGGCAAGGAGAGGTTGAGGAAGTTGGCTCCAGCAGCAGCACGACGGCGTGGTGGTGATGGAGCAGCAGTACTCCGGCAGGGCTTCGCCAAGCTCTATGGAGGAGGAGGATGTGTTGGAGAGGAAGAGGGAGGCACCAAAGGCCAAGGTAAGAGGTCCTCCATCCCCCCCACTATATATAGGGGGGCCTAGGGGGGCGCCGGCCCTAGGAGATGCAATCTCCTAGGGGGGCGGCGGCCAAGGGGTGGGGGGCTTGCCCCCCAAGCAAGGGGGCGCCCCCCCTTTAGGGTTTCCCCCACCCTAGGCGCATGGGCCCTAGGGGAAGTGGCGCCCCAGCCCACTTTGGGCTGGATCCCTTCCCACTTCAGCCCATGGGGCCCTCCGGGATAGGTGGCCCCACCCGGTGGACCCCCGGGACCCTTCCGGTGGTCCCAGTACAATACCGGTGACCCCGAAACTTGTCCCGACGGCCGAAATAGCACTTCCTATATATAATTCTTTACCTCCGGACCATTCCGGAACTCCTCGTGACTTCCGGGATCTCATCCGGGACTCTGAACAACATTCGGGTTACTGCATATACATATCCCTACAACCCTAGCGTCACCAAACCTTAAGTGTGTAGACCCTACGGGTTCGGGAGACATGTAGACATGACCGAGATCGCTCTCCAGTCAATAACCAACAGCGGATCTGGATATCCATGTTGGCTCCCACATGCTCCTCGATGATCTCATCGGATGAACCACGATGTCGAGGATTCAAGCAACCCCGTATACAATTCCCTTTGTCAATCGGTATGCTACTTGCCCGAGATTCGATCGTCAGTATCCCAATACCTTGTTCAATCTCGTTACCGGCAAGTCACTTTACTCGTACCATAATGCATGATCCCGTGACCAGACACTTGGTCACTTTGAGCTCATAATGATGATGCATTACCGAGTGGGCCCAGTGATACCTCTCCGTCACACGGAGTGACAAATCCCAGTCTTGATCCGTGTCAACCCAACAGACACTTTCGGAGATACCCGTAGTATACCTTTATAGTCACCCAGTTACGTTGTGACGTTTGGTACACCCAAAGCACTCCTACGGTATCCGGGAGTTACACGATCTCATGGTCTAAGGAAAGGATACTTGACATTGGAAAAACTCTAGCAAACAAGCTATACGATCTTATGCTATGTTTAGGATTGGGTCTTGTCCATCACATCATTCTCCTAATGATGTGATCTCGTTATCAATGACATCCAATGTCCATAGTCAAGAAACCATGACTATCTGTTGATCAACGAGCTAGTCAACTAGAGGCTTACTAGGGACATGTTGGTGTCTATTATTCACACATGTATTACGATTTCCGGATAACACAATTATAGCATGAATAAAGACAATTATCATGAACAAGGAAATATAATAATAATGCTTTTATTATTGCCTCTAGGGCATATTTCCAACAGTCTCCCACTTGCACTAGAGTCAATAATCTAGTTACATTGTGATGAATCGAACACCCATGGAATTCTGGTGTTGATCATGTTTTGCTCTAGGGAGAGGTTTAGTCAACGGATCTGCTACATTCAGGTCCGTATGTACTTTACAAATATCTATGTCTCCATCTTGAACATTTTCACGAATGGAGTTGAAGCGACGCTTGATGTGCCTGGTCTTCTTGTGAAACCTGGGCTCCTTGGCAAGTGCAATAGCTCCAGTGTTGTCACAGAAGAGTTTGATTGGCCCCGACGCATTGGGTATGACTCCTAGGTCGGTGATGAACTCCTTCACCCAAATTGCTTCATGCGCTGCCTCCGAGGCTGCCATGTACTCCGCTTCACATGTAGATCCCGCCACGACGCTCTGCTTGCAACTGCACCAGCTTACTGCCCCACCATTCAAAATATACACGTATCCGGTTTGTGACTTGGAGTCATCCAGATCTGTGTCGAAGCTAGCGTCGACGTAACCTTTTACGACGAGCTCTTCGTCACCTCCATAAACGAGAAACATTTCCTTAGTCCTTTTCAGGTACTTCAGGATATTCTTGACCGCTGTCCAGTGTTCCTTGCCGGGATTACTTTGGTACCTTCCTACCAAACTTACGGCAAGGTTTACATCAGGTCTGGTACACAGCATGGCATACATAATAGAACCTATGGCTGAGGCATAGGGGATGACACTCATCTCTTCTATATCTTCTGCCGTGGTCGGACATTGAGCTGAGCTCAATTTCACACCTTGTAACACAGGCAAGAACCCCTTCTTAGACTGATCCATATTGAATTTCTTCAATATCTTATCAAGGTATGTGCTTTGTGAAAGACCTATGAGGCGTCTTGATCTATCTCTATAGATCTTGATGCCTAATATATATGCAGCTTCTCCAAGGTCCTTCATTGAAAAACTCTTATTCAAGTAGGCCTTAATGCTGTCCAAGAGTTCTATATCATTTCCCATCAAAAGTATGTCATCTACATATAATATGAGAAATGCTACAGAGCTCCCACTCACTTTCTTGTAAACACAGGCTTCTCCATAAGTCTGCGTAAACCCAAACGCTTTGATCATCTCATCAAAGCGAATGTTCCAACTCCGAGATGCTTGCACCAGCCCATAAATCGAGCGTTGGAGCTTGCACACCTTGTCAGCATTCTTAGGATCGACAAAACCTTCCGGCTGCATCATATACAATTCTTCCTTAAGGAAACCATTAAGGAATGCCGTTTTGACGTCCATTTGCCATATCTCATAATCATAGAATGCGGCAATTGCTAACATGATTCGGACGGACTTTAGCTTCGCTACCGGTGAGAAAGTCTCATCGTAGTCAACCCCTTGAACTTGTCGATAACCCTTAGCGACAAGCCGAGCTTTATAGATGGTCACATTACCATCCGCGTCTGTCTTCTTCTTAAAGATCCATTTATTTTCTATGGCTCGCCGCTCAACAGGCAAGTCAGTCAAAGTCCATACTTCGTTTTCATACATGGATCCTATCTCGGATTTCATGGCTTCTAGCCATTTGTCGGAATCCGGGCCCGCCATCGCTTCTTCATAGTTCGAAGGTTCACCGTTGTCTAACAACATGATTTCCAAGACAGGGTTGCCGTACCACTCTGGTGCGGAACGTGTCCTTGTGGACCTACGAAGTTCAGTAGCAACTTGATCTGAAGTTTCATGATCATCATCATTAACTTCCTCTCTAGTCGGTGCAGGCACCTCAGGAACATTTTCTTGAGTTGCGCCATTTTCCGGTTCAAGAGGTAATACTTCATCAAGTTCTACTTTCCTCCCACTTACTTCTTTCGAGAGAAACTCTTTCTCTAGAAAGGATCCATTCTTGGCAACAAAGATCTTGCCTTCGGATCTGAGGTAGAAGGTATACCCAATAGTTTCTTTAGGGTATCCTATGAAGACGCATTTTTCCGACTTGGGTTCGAGCTTTTCAGGTTGAAGTTTCTTGACATAAGCATCGCATCCCCAAACTTTTAGAAACGACAGCTTAGGTTTCTTCCCAAACCATAATTCATACGGTGTCGTCTCAACGGATTTCGACGGAGCCCTATTTAAAGTGAATGCGGCAGTCTCTAAAGCATAGCCCCAAAAAGATAGCGGTAAATCGGTAAGAGACATCATAGATCGCACCATATCTAATAGAGTGCGATTACGACGTTCGGACACACCATTACGCTGAGGTGTTCCAGGCGGCGTGAGTTGTGAAACTATTCCACATTTTCTTAAGTGTGTGCCAAATTCGTGACTCAAGTATTCTCCTCCACGATCTGATCGCAAAAACTCGATTTTTCTGTCACGTTGATTCTCAACCTCACTCTGAAATTCCTTGAACTTTTCAAAGGTTTCAGACTTGTGTTTCATTAAGTAGACATACCCATATCTACTCAAGTCATCAGTGAGGGTGAGAACATAATGATAGCCACCGCGAGCCTCAACGCTCATTGGACCGCACACATCAGTATGTATGATTTCCAATAAGTTGGTTGCTCGCTCCATTGTTCCTGAGAACGGAGTCTTGGTCATTTTACCCGTGAGGCATGGTTCGCACGTGTCAAATGATTCATAATCAAGAGACTCTAAAAGTCCATCTGCATGGAGCTTCTTCATGCGTTTGACACCTATGTGACCAAGGCGGCAGTGCCACAAGTATGTGGGACTATCATTATCAACCTTACATCTTTTGGTATTCACACTATGAACATGTGTAGCATTACGCTCGAGATTCATTAAGAATAAACCATTCACCATCGGAGCATGACCATAAAACATATCTCTCATATAAATAGAACAACCATTATTCTCGGATTTAAATGAGTAGCCATCTCGAATTAAACGAGATCCCGATACAATGTTCATGCTCAAAGCTGGCACTAAATAACAATTATTGAGGTTTAAAACTAATCCCGTAGGTAAATGCAGAGGTAGCGTGCCGACGGCGATCACATCGACCCTGGAACCATTCCCGACGCGCATCGTCACCTCGTCCTTCGCCAGTCTCCGCTTATTCCGCAGCTCCTGCTTTGAGTTACAAATGTGAGCAACTGCACCGGTATCAAATACCCAGGAGCTACTACGAGTACTGGTAAGGTACACATCAATTACATGTATATCACATATACCTTTTGTTTTGCCGGCCTTCTTGTCTGCTAAGTATTTGGGGCAGTTCCGCTTCCAGTGACCACTTCCCTTGCAATAAAAGCACTCAGTCTCGGGCTTGGGTCCATTCTTTGGCTTCTTCCCGGTAGCTTGCTTACCGGGCGCGGCAACTCCCTTGCCGTCCTTCTTGAAGTTCTTCTTACCCTTGCCTTTCTTGAACTTAGTGGTTTTATTCACCATCAACACTTGATGTTCCTTTTTGACTTCTACCTCTGCTGATTTCAGCATTGCAAATAATTCGGGAATGGTCTTTTCCATCCCCTGCATATTGAAGTTCATCACAAAGCTCTTGTAGCTTGGTGAAAGCGACTGAAGGATTCTGTCAATGACTGCGTCATCCGGGAGATTAACTCCCAGCTGAGTCAAGCGGTTATGTAACCCAGACATTGTGAGTATGTGCTCACTGACAGAACTATTTTCCTCCATCTTACAGCTGAAAAACTTGTCGGAGACTTCATATCTCTCGACCCGGGCATGAGCTTGGAAAACCATTTTCAGCTCTTCGAACATCTCATATGCTCCGTGTCTCTCAAAACGTTTTTGGAGCCCCGGTTCTAAGTTGTAAAGCATGCCGCACTGAACGAGGGAGTAATCATCAGCACGTGTCTGCCAAGCATTCATAACGTCTTGGTTCTGTGGGACGGGTGCGTCACCTAGCGGTGCTTGTAGGACATAATCTTTCTTGGCAGCTATGAGGATGATCCTCAGGTTCCGGACCCAGTCCGTATAGTTGCTGCCATCGTCTTTCAGCTTGGTTTTCTCTAGGAACGCGTTGAAGTTGAGGACAACGTTGGCCATTTGATCTACAAGACATATTGTAAAGATTTTAGACTAAGTTCATGAAAATTAAGTTCATCTAATCAAATTATTCAATGAACTCCCACTCAGATAGACATCCCTCCAGCCATCTAAGTATAACATGATCCGAGTTAACTAGGCCGTGTCCGATCATCACGTGAGACGAACTAGTCAACGTCGGTGAACATCTTCATGTTGATCGTATCTTCTATACGACTCATGCTCGACCTTTCGGTCTTCTGTGTTCTGAGGCCATGTCTGTACATGCTAGGCTCGTCAAGTCAACCTAAGTGTTTGCATGTGTAAATCTGTCTTACACCCGTTGTATGTGAACGTTGGAATCTATCACACCTGATCATCACGTGGTGCTTCGAAACAACGAACTGTCGCAACGATGCACAGTTAGGGGGAACACTTTCTTGAAATTATTATGAGGGATCATCTTATTTACTACAGTCGTTCTAAGCAAACAAGATGTACAAAACATGATAAACATCACATGCAATCAAATAATAATAGTGACATGATATGGCCAATATCACATAGCTCCTTTGATCTCCATCTTGGGGCTCCATGATCATCTTGTCACCGGCATGACACCATGATCTCCATCATCATGATCTCCATCATCGTGTCTCCATGAAGTTGCTCGCCAACTATTACTTCTACTACTACAGCTAACGTGTTTAGCAATAAAGTAAAGTAATTTACATGGCGTTTCTCAATGACACGCAGGTCATACAAAAAATAAAGACAACTCCTATGGCTCCTGCCGGTTGTCATACTCATCGACATGCAAGTCGTGATTCCTATTACAATAGCATGAACATCTCATACATCACATATATATCATTCATCATTCATCACAACTTTGGCCATATCACATCACAGAACACTTGCCGCAAAAACAAGTTAGACGTCCTCTAATTGTTGTTGCAAGTTTTACGTGGCTGCAATAGGGTTCTAGCAAGAACATTTTCTTACCTACGTGAAAGCCACAACGTGATTTGTCAACTTCTATTTACCCTTCATAAGGACCCTTTTCATCAAATCCGCTCCAACTAAAGTGGGAAAGACAGACACCCGCCAGCCATCTTATGCAACTTGTGCATGTTAGTTGGTGGAACCGGTCTCACGTAAGCGTACGTGTAAGGTTGGTCCGGGCCGCTTCATCCCACAATACCGCTGAAGCAAGATAAGACTAGTAGCGGCAAGAAAGTTCAACATCTATGCCCACAACAAATTGTGTTCTACTCGTGCAAAGAGAACTACGCATAGACCTAGCTCTGATACCACTGTTGGGGAACGTTGCAGAAAATAAAAAATTTCCTACGGTTTCACCAAGATCCATCTATGAGTTCATCTAACAATGAGTGATCGGATGCATCTACATACCTTTGTAGATCGCGAGCGGAAGCGTTCAAAGAACGGGGATGAGGGAGTCGTACTCGACGTGATCCAAATCACCGGAGATCCTAGAGCCGAATGGACGGCACCTCCGCGTTCAACACACGTACGGTCAGCGTGACGTCTCCTTCTTCTTAATCCAGCAAGGGGAAAGGAGAGGTTGAGGAAGATGGCTCCAGCAGCAGCATGACGACGTGGTGGTGATGGAGCAGCAGTACTCCGGCAGGGCTTCGCCAAGGTCTATGGAGGAGGAGGATGTGTTGGAGAGGGAGAGGGAAGCACCAAAGGCCAAGGTAAGAGGTCCTCCATCCCCCCCACTATATATAGGGGGGCCTAGGGGGGGCGCCGTCCCTAGGAGATGCAATCTCCTAGGGGGCGGTGGCCAAGGGGTGGGGGGCTTGCCCCCCAAGCAAGGGGGCACCCCCCCTTTAGGCCTTGTTCGGTTACGCCCAGCCCGGCGAGGTTTTGGGTCCAATCCACGCGGGTCCGCAGGGATTACCCCCGCCGGGGAATAAACCCGGCCCATCCAGTTTTTCTCGTTCGGTTAAGCCCCGCGTTGTATTTCCCCGGCCCAAACCTCTCCAAACCCATGCGGGAAAATCATCCACTAGCACCCCGTGGAAGGAATCCCCGAGCGAGGCGCTCGTCTCATCTCTCCCGAGCGACAGAAGCGGCGGCAAGGAGGCGGCGAGGACGAGTGGACGGTGGCGGCGCAACCTACCCGGAGGAGGAGGGTGCCCTCCTGCTTCGACGACCTGCCACGAAGCCCGCCAGAACCCTAGCCTCTGATTGTCCCATCTCCCCCGCCGCCCCCTTGCCGCGGGCCTGCGGCCGGAACCCTAGCTCCGGAGACGTGGTTGCTGCAGGCGAGGAGATCTCTGGTTAGTTCTCTCTCTCCCTCCTCCCCCCTCCCTTCCACCGCCTTTCTCTCTAGCAGCACTGATTTGCCCCCTCCATGAAAACCTAGACAAATATTGATCTGTCTTCCCGAATGTGGTCGTCAAGGTCGAGACTTTTCTTGGGGTTTCCTAGGAACTAGCATCAATTGTTATTTCATGATTTGTCTTCCCGAATGTGGTCGTCAAGATCTGTCTTCCCGTTGTTAGTAATTTGTACTGGAGTCAGCAGTACAATTTTGTGTTAGTAAATGGAGTCAGCAGTACGATTTGGTGTTAGTAATTTGGATTTGTTTTATTTTTCTCGACATAATTATTGTAGTAGTAGTATAATTGTTAGTCTATCTCTTGGTATAAAGAAGGACTATCTAATCTGGAGGAACAACAATGCATGTTGTTTTTGTTGCTGGCTGCTGATAGTACAGTATGATGTTCGTCCCAAAATGTAGTATGTGAACCTAATCTCTATTAGCAGCAGAGCACATACTTCCAAAGATTTTTTATGTCCGAACAAAAGATACTTCGGGTATGATCATTGGTAGATTATATAATTGTTCTCTTCATGGTGGGTGATCATCATCTGTTCTTCATTGGTACACATTGCAGTTGTCCTTTTTTCTAGTGTTGTCCTTTTTGTTAGATGATGTTCCAATGCCAGATATTTTGATGATGCCAGATATAAGCTAGCTTCGCCGCCTCACAGCTACAGCAAGACCCTGAATTGGGCAGCATCGTGAAGGACAAGGTAGATTAATCCTCTTGTTTTAATCTTCTCCTTATTCATGTATTGTTGGTTATTATTGCTTGGTCGATAGATCTGTGTTACAAAGTGTTTTTTTGGTAAGCTGAGAGCTATGTTAATATCTTACATTACTAGACATTGTAGTTGTTGAAGAATTTTAGCTCTTACTGCAGTTTTTTTTGGTAAACTGTTTGTTTGTACAACTTGCACTCTTACTGTTTTGGTGTAGTAGTAATAACTAGCCACATTTTTCTTCTTTAGACTTGGAATGGATCCTGAAATGAGGGATCGTGTTAGGAAGGGGGAGGAGGAGGATGACGAAATGATGTTATTTGTTTTCCCTGCACTACATTTGATAGAGACCGATGGAGTTGTTCTTAGGGAGCGGAGGATTCCGCGTCATACATCATCGCTAACAGGCAAGATGTTTGTTAAGGAGTTACTCGAAGGGCACGTCAAAAACTGTCGGGTAGCATTTAGGATGGAGCCGCGTATCTTCAAATCTTTGGCTAATTATCTTCGAAGGGAGAAGTTGGTGAAAGATACCAGAATTAAAGTCGAAGAGAAACTGGCATCATTTCTGTGGATGTTATCCCATAATTCTTCATTTGAAGACCTTCAAGTTCGGTTTGGTCACAGCGGGGATACTTTCCATTGGCAAATGAAGAATTTCTTTGACATCATCCCTATTCTCTCCAAGCATTTTTTGAAGCCTCCAAATCCCAGTCAAGTGCATCCGAAGATTCAGTCGGACACGAGATTCTTTCCTTATTTTCAGGTTTTTGCTTCGCCAACTTTGATCCACATCGATAACTTACTCTTCATGTTATAGGTGCTAAGTTATAGTATTTCGTTGCAGAAATGCATTGGGGCAATTGATGGGACACATGTTCCCAAAACAATTTCAGGAGAAAAAGCCGCACCATTTAGAAATAGGAAAGGGACCCTAAGCCATAATGTTATGGTCGTGTGCGACTTTGACCTGAACTTCACCTTCATTTCTTGTGGCTGGGAGGGATCTGCTACCGATGCTAAAGTTCTCCGGTCAGCACTTAATAGTGGGTTTCATGTACCTCCGGGCAAGTTTTATCTGGTTGATGGTGGTTATGCCAACACACCTTACTTCTTGGCACCGTATCGTGGTGTTCGGTACCATCTGAAGGAGTTTGCATGCGGTCGCCGTCGACCCCAAAATCACAGGGAGCTATTCAATCTCCGGCATGCCGTGTTACGAAATCACGTCGAACGGGGATTAGGAATCTTGAAGAAGCGGTTCCCAATCCTAAAAGTGGGCACGCATCATCGAATAGAGAACCAAGTCAAGCTACCAGCAGCGGCGGCAATCTTACATAACATCATCCGATCTGAAAAAGGAGATGAGCGTTGGTTAGATAACCAACCAAACAATATACCTGTCATGAATTTTGTTGATCTTCCTGATGGTGATATTCCTCAAAATCATCAAATCAACCATGAAGGCGACAACCTTAGAGATGCCATTGCTCATCAAATGTGGGCTGATTATCGACATGCATAACTTGTCATTTGTAGTGTAGTAGTAATAAGTATAGTGTAGAAGTTTATGTTTTTTTTTCTGTTGTTCATGTCATGAATATTGTTCAGAAGTCACTATGATGACTGCTCGAGGGTCACCAAGGTTGAGCCTCCTCAAAAAAGCTGTCGAAAGGGATAGAGCATCACCTCCTACAAGCAGTGTGACAAAGAGGAGGAGAGGGTCTCTCAAAGGTAATAAACTAGCCGTGACTTTATTTCTCTTCTCGGGACATTATTTGCTTAAAACCAAAATAGTTAAGATAGAAAAAGGTACATTAACATACAATGTGGAAATGCAGAAGATAGAGCACAGTGGAATGCAAGCCTTGAGAAAGATCTTGTGGACTTGCTTCGTGAGCATGATACACCTGAACATAAGGGTCAAAATGGATGGAGCTCAGAAGCATGGAATACGATAGTGAAGAAATTCCACCAAAAGAATCCTTATGCTAGGTACGAGAAGAAGAAAATCCAAGAAAAGGAAAAAGAGTTGAAAAGAGAATACAAGATGATCAAAGAGATAAGGAAGCAAAGCGGCGTTTCATGGGACGACCGGCAGTGCAGGATTCTAGCGGATCCACCACTTTGGAAAAACATCATCATAGTAAGAATGTCATTGTTATTCCCTAAAAGTTTCATTACTTGTTGCATGCTCTAATATCATTTTCTTGTCAACTATGTAGTCACACCCTAAAGCTGGAAAGTTCAAGACAAAAGGCTTCCCTCTTTTTGAAGCTTTGGGAGAATTGCATGATGGTTAGTTATCAACTTCATTCATATACTCATGTCATTGTTTTATGTTTGTTTACTCTTCTAGTTTGAAATCTTATATTTGATTGTCACTTTAACTTGTAGGCCAAACTGCAGAAGGGACATATAACTTCACCTCTATCGAGTCATCACATTGCTCAACCCAATCAGATCTCGAGAATCTTGGAGGAGCTGGCAAGAATCAAGGAGAAACATTAGCTGATGGTGAGAATCTTGGAGGAGAAAGGGTGCAGATCGATGAAGATGTTGAGGAGGTTTACGTGCAAGAAAACATTGTTGTGGAGCCCGAGCAAACTCAACCAAATTTGGCTACTGTACCCTCAAGAAATGGAGAAGAGAAAGAACCAAAGAGAAGGAGGGGGCGAATGGTGATGTGGCTGCAATGATGGAGAAGTACTTGGAAATAAGGACGAAGCAGGTGGACGATGAGAGGAATAAGCCAAGGGTCATGGATGAGTACTCTATCAAAAACTGCATTGATCTGCTGAAAACAATGGAGATCACACTTGAAGAAGAAGTCAAGGCTTTTCGAGTCTTCAAGATCCCCGAGAACCGAGAGATTTTCATGAGTGCCAGACCGGAGACTGCTCTTATGTGGCTGAGAGCTGAAATGGAATAACTCAGGTACTCCTCTTTTCAATTAGTGCATGTTACTAAACTCCTTGCTAGCCATTTAGTCCATGTTGTTGTTGTTGCTGCTGCTGTAAAGACATTATTTTCTTCTGAAATGGATAGTTGTTTTAAATATATTTATGAAGTTCTTTTGCAAACTATTAGACTGACTGGTTATAGGAATACTTTGCTTGAATAATACAACCTTTTTTCAAATGATTGCTTGATGTATCGACACAGGTTGACAAGTGCTTGTGTTGTAGCTAGGCTAGGCTGATTTTCTTGTGGTTGTAGTAATTGTCTATTTCTAAACTGCTATGATGCCTTGCCCCTAGAAAATAAAAAGGGATGCTTTTAACATAGATCAGAGGATAGAGATTGATTTACCTACTGTTTATGTATGTTTTTCTCATTGTTTCCATTCCTGGAAATAAAACTGCCAAGTATTTCACTCTCAAACTAATTTTGGGTTTGAATGGTTTCAAAAAGCAGGAGTTCTACATAAGAATGCTCCAGAAGAAGAGCGAAGGTGCCGTGACTTGGATCTATTTGTGTGTGCTTTTCAGTGGAAGGCTTCATATCTATTCGTTGGGTTTTGTCCATGTGATATTTGTAGAGAAACTAAACACTATTTCTGAAACGACTGACTGTAGCGTGGAAGAATTTGGGAGGAACTGATAATTAAGCTCTTGTGGTCTATTCAACATATTATATATTATGTATGCTCTAAATTGCTATTATTTTTGTTAGTATTTGTGCCCTGTTCAAATCTTAGAATTGTTGTTATTGTTGGGATAATAAGTGTTTTAAACTGTCAGTGTTATTGTCACTTCAGTCTGCATCTGTGTCATTACTGCATGAGAATTGTTGTTATCTATATGTACCACTTCATCTATGTCAATACTGTTGTCCCTGTGGTCCAGTGCCCTTGGGGACTAACCGAATGCATGAGAGCGGCGTGGATTGCATACTGGCAGGGATTTGGTCCCCAAGTGGTTTTGGTGTCAAGCGGGGATCACCCAATCCTCTAGAGGATTAAATCCACTAGAGGATTAATTCTGCTACAACCGAACAAGGTCTTAGGGTTTCCCCCACCCTAGGCGCATGGGACCTAGGGGAAGTGGTGCCCCAGCCCACTTTGGGCTGGATCCCTTCCCACTTCAGCCCATGGGGCCCTTCGGGATAGGTGGCCCCACCCGGTGGACCCCCGGGACCCTTCCGGTGGTCCCGGTACAATACCGGTGACCCCAAAACTTGTCCCGACGGCCGAAATAGCAGTTCCTATATATAATTCTTTACCTCCGGACCATTCCGGAACTCCTCGTGACGTTCGGGATCTCATCCGGGACTCCGAACAACATTCGGGTTACTGCATATACATATCCCTACAACCCTAGCGTCACCGAACCTACGGGTTCGGGAGACATGTAGACATGACCGAGATCGCTCTCCGGTCAATAACCAACAGCGGGATCTGGATACCCATGTTGGCTCCCACATGCTCCTCGATGATCTCATCGAATGAACCATGATGTCGAGGATTCAAGCAACCCCGTATACAATTCCCTTTGTCAATCGGTATGCTACTTGCCCGAGATTCGATCGTCGGTATCCCAATACCTTGTTCAATCTCGTTACCGGCAAGTCACTTTACTCGTACCGTAATGCATGATCCCGTGACCAGAGACTTGGTCACTTTGAGCTCATAATGATGATGCATTACCGAGTGGGCCCAGTGATACCTCTCCGTCACACGGAGTGACAAATCCCAGTCTTGATCCGTGTCAACCCAACAGACACTTTCGGAGATACCCGTAGTATACCTTTATAGTCACCCAGTTACGTTGTGACGTTTGGTACACCCAAAGCACTCCTATGGTATCCGGGAGTTACACGATCTCATGGTCTAAGGAAAGGATACTTGACATTGGAAAAACTCTAGCAAACGAACTATACGATCTTATGCTATGTTTAGGATTGGGTCTTGTCCATCACATCATTCTCCTAATGATGTGATCTCGTTATCAATGACATCCAATGTCCATAGTCAGGAAACCATGACTATCTGTTGATCAACGAGCTAGTCAACTAGAGGCTTACTAGGGACATGTTGGTGTCTATTATTCACACATGTATTACGATTTCCGGATAACACAATTATAGCATGAATAAAGACAATTATCATGAACAAGGAAATATAATAATAATGCTTTTATTATTGCCTCTAGGGCATATTTCCAACATACCGCGTACGCAATCTTTTGATAATGCGGGTACCGTGATTTGCAGGGAGTGAGGACAGTGGACACATAATAGACCGACCTTTGAAGGGGGAATTTGTGTCCGTCCGCTTCTCGTTCGACGACGAGCACTGTGCTTACAACCTGATGTGTTGCTGCGATGTACAATAGCATTGGTTCGCCGGTGTTTGGTGCGGCCAGGACTGGGTTTGTTGCCAGTATGGCTTTTATTTCGTCGAGTCCGGCCGTGGCTGCGTCCGTCCATTTGAAGTGTTCGGTGCGCCGAAGGAGGCGGTAAAGGGGAAGGGCCTTTTCTCCCAAGCGGGAGATAAAGCGGCTTAGAGCCGCCACACATCCGGTTAACTTTTGTATTTGTTTGAGGTCCTTTGGGATATCCAGTTGCGATAGAGCTCGGATCTTGGCTGGATTTGCTTCAATTCCTCTGCTGGATACAATGAAGCCCAAGAGCTTTCCGGCTGGAACGCCGAAAACACATTTTTCCGGGTTGAGCTTGATGTCGTATGTTTGGAGATTATCAAATGTGAGCCTCAAGTCGTCTACTAGAGATTCAACATGTCTTGTTTTGACGACCACATCATCTACGTATGCCTCCACTGTTTTACCGATCTGGCTTGCCAAACATGTCTGAATCATGCGATGATATGTTGCGCCGGCGTTTTTGAGCCCGAAGGGCATCGTGTTGAAGCAGAATGGCCCGTATGGTGTGATAAATGCCGTTGCGGCTTGGTCTGGTTCTGCCATCTTGATTTGATGGTAGCCAGAATATGCGTTGAGGAAACACAATGAATCGTGTCCTGCGGTCGCATCGATGATTTGATCGATGCGGGGGAGGGGGAAGGGATCCTTTGGGCAAGCCTTGTTAAGGTCTTTAAAATCAACACACAAACGCCAGGATTTGTCCTTCTTTGGTACCATCACCAGGTTTGCTAGCCAGTCCAGATGTTTTATATCTCTGATGAATCCGGCCTCTAATAGTTTTGCTAGCTCCTCTCCCATAGCCTGTCTTTTAGGTTCGGAAAAACGCCCGAGAGCCTATTTGACAGGTTTGAATCATGTTTGGATATTTAAGCTGTGCTCGGCCAGCCTGCGTGGGATTCCTGGCATGTCTGAAGGGTGCCAGGAAAAAATGTCCCAGTTCTCTCGTAGGAACTCTCGCAATGCGGCGTCGACATCAGGGTTTAACTGTGCCCCGATGGAAACTGTTTTATTGGGGTCCGTTGGATGGACTTGGAATTTGACTATTTCGTTCGCTGGTTTAAAGGAGGTGGATTTGGATCTTTTATCGAGTACCACATCGTCCCTATTCACCGTAGAGCGCAGCACAGTCAGCTCCTCAGCCGCTAGGGCTTCGGATAGTGCCTTGAGGGCCAGTGCGGTTGTCTTGTTTTCGGCGCGGAGTGCTATGTCCGGATCACTAGCGAGAGTGATGATCCCGTTAGGCCTGGGCATCTTGAGCTTCATGTACCCGTAATGGGGTATTGCTTGGAAGATTGTGAATGCTTCCCGCCCTAGCAAAGCGTGATAACCGCTGCTGAATGGGGCCACTGGAACGTGACCTCTTCGGACCTGTAATTGCACGGCGTGCCGAACACCACATCTAGTGTGATTTTTCCTGTACAGCGCGCTTCCCGACTGGGGATTATTCCTCTAAAGGTTGTGCTGCTTCGCATGATGCGGTTCCAGTCTATATCCATTTTTTGAAGAGTTTCCTCATAAATGAGGTTCAATCCGCTGCCGCCGTCCATGAGTACCTTGGTAAGACGAAAGCCGTCCACTATTGGACTGAGGACCAATGCAGCTGGTGCTTGGGCTGTTCGGAATTTAGGTTCATCACTCGCGTTAAAGGTGATGGCCGTGTCACTCCATGGGTTTATTGTTGCTACTTGGTAAACTTCGGCAAGGCTGCGGAGTGTCATTTTTCGCATATTATTTGATGCGAAGGTCTCGAAGACTGTTAATACCGTATTGGTGTCTCTGGGGTGGCTTTCTGTGGCCTCCGGAATTAGGAGGTTTTCGCCAATTTTGGCCACCTGCCGGAGTATCCAACATGCTCTAAGGCTGTGAGTTGGTGTGGTGTCCTCTGTACTATGAATTTTACAGGGTCCATTAAGCCATCCTTCCAGTACGGTTCCATGCCCTGTAGAGGGTTTTTGCCTTTTGGTGTTTGACCTGGGTGTCTGGCGATGATGCACCCTTTTATTTCGGACTGGGCTTGCCTTAAGGGCCGGATTGTCCCAAAATTTTGTTTCGGTTTTCCGGGCGCTTTCCATCGCACAGTACTTTCGTACTATGGACGCTAAGTCAGCGAAGCGTGTAATATCACGGCGACTTATGGCGTTGAGTATCCCCTTGTCCGTGCAATTATTGTAGAAGAATGAAATTGCGTCTTCCTCGCGGCAGCCCTTTATCCTGTTCATAACCAGGAGGAATCTGGCCCAGTAATGATGTACTGTTTCTTTGGGCTCTTGCCTGATTTGGGGTAGATCGCTAATGTTCGGGTGGGTGGGTGGAATTAAATCTGAAGCCTTACCCCTTCTGAGGCTCAGAGGCCGAGGAATTTCCGAACTCGAAAATTTGGATTCCTGGATGTCGTCCAATGAATCCAGTCCGTCGCCTGATTCTAGATTCAGGTCTTGAGTGATATCCTCCCCTCCGTGGACATCCGGCTTGAAGGGGTCGGGAATCCGGACGTAGTGAGTCCTTAAGATAGATGAAGGGTCGCCGCACTGTCCCTCTACCACGGCAACGTGATGGGTGGCTTGGGGAGAGTTAATCTCTCTCAGATCGGTTTTAGGCCCAATCTGGTCGTAATCCGTAGCGACTCCCAGGGCGGCGAAGCGATCCAAGAGCTCGTTTATGGAGGAAAGCTCTATTGGATCTAACTGCTCGGCAAGTTCCGAGTTGACATGAAGATTGTTTTCGATGGCTTGAGAGGTCATCGTCGGCGCAGAAGCCGAACAGGTGGTCATAAGAAAACCACCTAGCCGAAGGGTTTGGCCGACAGCCAAAGCTCCCTTAGCAACGGTGCCGTCTTTAAAGATGGGGTGAGGCATCCTTCCTGATGGCGACGACACAGAGGAACTCTCAATGAAAGCAGCAATGTCGGTGTCAAAACCGACGGATTTCGGGTAGGGGGTCCCGAACTGTGCGTCTAGGCCGGATGGTAACAAGAGGCAAGGGATATGAAGTTTTACCCAGGTTCAGGCCCTCTCGATGGAGGTAAACGCTACGTCCTGCTTGATTAATATTGATGATATGGGTAGTACAAGAGTAGATCTACCACGAGATCGGAGAGGCTAAACCCTAGAAGCTAGCCTATGGTATGATTGTTGATGTGTATGTTGTTCTACGGACTAAAACCCTCCGGTTTATATAGACACCGGAGAGGGTTATGGTTACATAGAGTCGGTTACAATGGTAGGAGATCTGAATATCCGTATCGCCAAGCTTGCCTTCCACGCTAAGGAAAGTCCCTTTCGGACACGGGACGGAGTCTTCGATCTTGTATCTTCATAGTCCAGGAGTCCGGCTGAAGGTATAGTTCGGCTATCCGAACACCCCCTAATTCAGGACTCCCTCAACGAGCAAGGCGGGTTTGTGGCAAGGTTGTGGTAGTCAACAAGGTCATCATAGTTTTGTTGGTTGCAGAGGCGGCGGAGTTGCGCGACAGTGAAGTCCATGCGGCAATGATGATAAGTGACAGGTGGACCAGCTGGAGGATCCTTCGCAGCACGAACCTTGCATAGTCCTTCGTTGTTCATTCTCAATCTGGGTTGTCTTGCTAGCGGTGTGTGTGGTTAATCGATTGGAATTTTGTGTGGCTTCTCGAGGCCTTTGTGGTGTGGGCTTGGTTGGTGATGTTTTCTTCATGGTGATGCGTGTGGTATTGTGATGTCCTTGTATGTGCCTAATCAGCGGGTTACGATGATTTTCACCGACTTTTATACTAATTAACTAGTCGACACTTCTTTCTTAATGGAAAATGAAAATAGTTTGCATCATTTAAAAAAACACTTATGGAATCAACTATTTAGATATATATACAAGAATTGTTATTAAGACAAGCATGCCAGCGAATTGACTGTAACTCAGATAGTTAGGTTCCTTGTGGTTAGACTGAATTCATTTCAGATATTTCGGCGATGTTCGTTCAATAAAAGAAGATGTTTTTATCAAATGCTTATAGAGGTACAGTATGTGTGCATACCTTGATAGGGGTGAGTATATTTTGACATCTGTGATGCACGTTGTTTTCAGAAAAACAGCGCCCACCAGCATGTCTTGAAAGTTGTATAAAGTTTACCGGTATACATCAGTATAGTATTTAAAAGACACATAGAAACTAGAAACAACTACTAAACGTGAGACTATAAACAATCTAAAAAAATGAGACTATAAATTGAATATAGTACTCCTTTCGTTCTGAATTATTTGTCGCATGTATGAATGTATGTAGATGTATTTTAGTTTTAGATACATCCATTTTTGCGACGAGTAATTTGGAACGGAGGAAATACAAGAGAACGAATGAACTCATCATATGAAAACAACGGATTTTCCATGGAAAATTAGTCCATGTTGTGATTCACCAGGGATACGATACAAGGACTTTGCAGGGATATGGCCGCGGCGACGGCTCATCCAGCTTCACCCGGCACGACAGCAACCTCTTCAGGTAGTGGGACTCCTCCGCGATCCAGCCCAGCACGATGTCCACGTCCACCACCGCGGACCGCGACCGCCTCTCCGACGCCATGCGGTCGCGCAGCTCGTCGGACAGCCCAACCCCGGCGCCGAGCGCCACCATCCCCGCGCGCTCGTGGGCGTGCTCGCCAAAGCAGAACCCGGGCACGCGGCCCCAGGCGAGCACCGCCCCCGCGTACGAGACCGCCACCGTCCCGCGCTCCTGGCAGACCCACGACGACGGCCCCGAGCTGTGGTTGCTGACGCCGTGGAGCGTGAGGTTGAACGCTGGTGAGATGCTGGGCGCCAGCGTCCGGCCGTCGAGCCCGTCGAAGCCGGCGAGATCGACCGAGAAAGTGGGGACACGGAGGATCTGATATCTGTCGCTTTTGGGGATAGCCTCCAACAAGGCCATGAACGCGGCCAGTAACACGCATGTCAGCATGACGAGGCAGAGGAGGCCGATGAGGCGGAGGACGACGAACTTCGCCGAAACGGTGGGGGCATGGGGTGACGCCCCTGCTTCCAGATCCGGCTCCATGGCAGAGAGACGAGACGGGACGGGACAAATTCTGGCAGTTTACGCGCGTGCATGTGGTGTCGGATAGGGTTTATTGACGGGAGTTTAGCGTATATCTGCTGGAGTGCATCTCTTTTTTTTTTAGCATCAGTACAGACACAAACGCTCATATACACGCGCATACACTCATCCCTATGAACGCATACACGCACATCCTATCCCTATGAGCACCTCCGAGAGACTGAGCCGGCATATCATCTTGAGATTTACGAAGTCACAGTAGGCGCCTCGTCGTCGACGGGAACGTCTCCTCCCACTGAAAGCACATCGCCGGAAATCCTGAAATAAATTCAGGAATAATGCGAGCACCAGGGTTTAAACCCTGATGGGTTGGGGATACCACTGTCCACCTAACCATCTCAACCACAGGTTGGTTCGCAGTGCATCTTTTTTTTTGAAGCCGTGCTGGAGTGCATCTTTCGTTTCGTTTTCTCCGGCCATTGTGGAGGTGTCCATCTACTTACAAAGGCTCCGGAGTCGATAGCGTCTCGAACGTGCTCCGAAGTCCGGTGGTGGTCACGCTGTGAACCAGCCGGTTGCATCACGCGAGGGCTTCCTTTTTTTTCACTAGCAAAAAGGCAGTGCGTTGCAACGGGTGAAAATCAATATCACATGTCTTTGTCGTTTCGCAGCTTATCCTCTTTCACGCCCTTGTCCATGATAGTTATGTCTACGTGATCACAATAAACCGAAATGTGATCAATCTCAAAATGATGCGCTAATCCACCACATACCGCACTATCTATGTAGGCTAGCATTAACAAACTCATCCAGAATCAGTTATCACACATGGATATCATTAATAGCTAGTGTTAAAATTATCACTCTAAGGCCGGCTCCAACACAAGAGTGTTTAAAATCCTGAGCAAATTAACATGCACAATCATACGGCCCTAGCAGCTACATTGTTTTATACTTTTTTTAATGTCCGACTCTAGGTTATGTGTCGATGCCAGGAAGTAGCCTGGACGATGCAAAAACTGCCATGGTTTTATTTCTAGCGCCCGCATTGTACGTGCCCTAACCATGTTTCAAGTGGCAAAAAATACTTAAATTTCTGAAAAAAAAACTGAGTTGGCATTTCTGAACTCTTCTTGATCACCTACATATATTTGGTTGGGTGCCTCCCACAGCTCAGAAGCAAAAGAGCAATCGTGGCGAGGCAACATATGTTTGTTATGCCGTGGACATCTTATTGCGGAGATGAAGAAGCTCGTCGATCTGCATGGGTTTGTTCCATTGAAAATTGAGTGTAATAAAAATAAACTTGCCTGGTCGACACAACCGACAATGGATCCGCTAGCAACAATGATGATTTGAAGAGGACGTCAAGGAAGTGGAAAAAAATAAAAACGCATAGCCATGAGTATATAGGCTTTCTTAAACAAAGCAGAAAAAAAACATCAATACAGGAACCACACTCAACACAAAAAGTCTGCGTACGTGAACCCGGCTGGTCATTGTAACCATTCTTTGCACCAATCAGTGCCCTCATTTATGCCTGCCTCCCCATGCAACGTACGTAGTTAATTCTTCCCCTCATTTATTTTCTTTATTTCTGTCAAGTTCCTTCTTTTACTTTCATATATACTCCAGAAGGCTTTCATTCCCTTTCTTTATGTATGTCATCCATTTTTCTCTTTCCATCCCTTTCCTTCCTTATTTCTTCTCTTTCCCTCCATTCCCTTCCTTCTTTTATTTTCATATATATAAGGCGTTTATTCCCTTCCTTAATTATGTCCTCCATTTTATTACATTTCCTTATTTCTATGACCTTGTTTCTCTTCCCTTCTTTTATTTCTCGTATAATTAGCCTCATCTCATCCTTCTTTAGTCGATCCAAGGCTGCTTGGTGATGTAGTACAACACATAGACCTATAAAAATTAGTGGAATTTAATTTATTTTTTTGAGAGTTGCCAACACTTTATTCATCTAGTTGGGCATTAAGCGGGATACATGAAGGGTCATGGGGTTGAATAAGCCACAGATGGCGACCCTGATCAAGTAATAAAGAGTGTTTGGCAAGGTTGTGTGCATCAGTATTTGATGATCTACCTTCGAAAAAGAAGTTACAAGAATTGAAAGAGGATCTACGCCTACAAATCTCCTTGATGATTGTCATATAAGCTCCGCCCTGTCATCTTTGAATGTCATCAACTACTGTTTTACAGTCACTTGCCACCACAAAATCCTGAAGTGAAAGGTCTTTTGCAAGTGCAAGTGCTTCTCGGCAAGCTATGGCTTCAACAACTGAAGAATCGGTAACTCCTGAAATCACCAAAGTCGACGAGCCCAAGTACAAGCCCGTACTATCTCGACACACTGCCGCAGCTGCTGATGTTCCTGTGTTAGAGAGTCCCACATCTACACTGATTTTCATGTGCCCACTCGGAGGTGGCATCCAACCCGAACCTGGCTGGGCTGGCACCCGAACTGATGGCCTCAGAATCACCCTACGAGACAGCTCATTAATGGTATCCAACTCTGTTATGAAGTGTTTCACAAACTTGTGCGTTGCCAACGGACTTTGATAGATTTCCTCATGAATCGCCTTGCGCCTAGCTGTCTAAATTGCCCATAAGGTGACTGCCATCTCCACGAACTGTGCATATGATAAAGTTTCACGAGCATGAAATAACCAAAGTTTGGCAGTAGGTTCCCTAATATCAGCCATCACTTCCACTGTCTCCTCATCAGCCAACGCCCAAACACAACGAGCTATCGAACACTCCAGTAAAGAGTGCCTCCATGAATCCATGCTACCACACATTTGGCAATTATCAACGATATTCATATGCCTGTGCTTCCTCACATCATCTGTCGGCAAAGACTGCCTAGCGAGTCTCCACATGAACGTTTTAAATTTTTGAAGGGACCTTGATATTCCAGAGTGAACACCATCCCTTTTCCTCTTGTGCCGGATTTGAGTTAGATGCCCGCCCTTCAAGCAAGTCCTCTCCTCTTCTCTTTGTTTCTGCTAGTAGTTTATATGCTGATTTCAACGAGAAAAGACCTTTCTTTTCATACTGCCATGCCCAAACATCTGCCATAGGAGTGGTGCACAACGGTATGTTCTTGATCGCCTGAACATCAACTAGCAAAAAGTACTGCTGCAGGAGATTGGCTCGCCATGACACAGTTGTGTTGTCGATCAGGTCCGCCACCAGAGTTGGAGGATTCAGTGACAAGCATGCAATTGGTTTCATTGAAGTGTCCCTGGGAATCCAATTTTGAGACCATATATGCGTGGAACTCCCGTCACCTATCCTACGAATCAAACCTTGCGCTAGCATATCTCTCCCTTCAATCAAAGAACGCCAAACCTGAGAAGGATGAGAGCCCACTCCAGCATCCAAAATGCTTGTCATTGGATAATAAATTGCCTTGAGTAGCTTTGCACAGAGGGAGTCAGGCATAGTCAGCAGACGCCATGCCTGTCAGGCTAATAATGCTAGATTAAAAAGTTCAAGATCTCGGAACCCCAGTCCTCCATCCTTTTTTGGTTGCGTCATTGTATGCCAAGAGACCCAATGCGGCTTCCGCTTGCCCTCTTTGCTCCCCCAAAAGAATTGGTGTATAAGCTTGTTTAAGTGTTCACACAGCCCCCTTGGGAGCTTAAAACATGACATGGAAAATACTGGGACTGCTTGCGCCACTAATTTGATTAAAATTTCTTTACCCGCTGCAGATATTGCTTTCTCAATCCACCCCTTCACCTTACTCCAAAGCCTATCCTTAAGATATTTGAAAGCCCCTGTTTTACTAGTTCCAATATCAGATGGCATGCCTAGATATTTTTCATTAAGAGTTTCAGTATGCACATTGAGTATACCCTTGACCTCCTGCCTGGTAGACTCTGGACATCCTTTACTGAAAAAGACAAAGGACTTACTACTATTGATCCTTTGACCTGACGCTTCATAGTAAGAATTCAGTAAGTTTGACACCTCCCTCGCCCCTGCACCATTTGCCTTGAAAAACAACAGGCTATCATCAGCGAATAAAAGGTGGTTAACCGGAGGCGCTGAAGGAGCCACCTGAATTCCACCAATTTGCGACGACTGATCTCTGGATTTGAGGAGGCCTGAAAGGCCCTCCGCTGCCAACAAGAAAAGGTAGGGCGATATTGGATCTCCCTGCCGAATACCCCTAGTAGGTTTAAAATCCTCAAGTTTTTCCCATTGAATAAAACAGAAAAAGAGACCCACCTTCTCCCGTGACCAATTAGTGGAATTTAATTGAAAGGGGCAAGGTGGGACTATAATATATTTACATGATATTAACTGGGCTAGCCCAACTATTTCTGTGGCCCACCTTCTCCCGTGACCAAGCCCACCCCCTCCTCACGTTATCCTCACAGCCTCTCTCTCTCTTCTCACCACACACCTGTGCGCCGCCAGCCAGGGGAGAGGCCCCGATGCGCTTGCGCTACGCCCTCCACCATCACCCGTGTCGGCCGCCGGCGCCCATGGCTATCACCGCCACTGGCCTCGCCTTCCTCCCGTCACCGCCTTGTCCGTGTCTCCCCTCCGTTCCCCTTTCTCGCACCTCTCCTGACGCCCTTCTACAGCCGCCCGAGCCGCCGGCGCATCCGCCGATGACCTCCCGCATCGTCAAGCATCCTCCACCTCCTGCTTTCTCGCCGTCCGAGTCGTCGGCACGTCCGTCAATGACCTCTCGCGCCGTCAAGCATCCTCCAACTCCTGCTTTCTCTGGCCGCCAACCACGAACACCGCAGTGAGCATGGGGTCCTCTGACCCAAGCCGCTGCCTCCTGCAGTCCACCATCACCAGAGTGCCTCTTGACTGAGCCCGCCCGAGCCACCTCGTCGCCCGCTCCTGCAATGTGTCTTCATAGGACACCCAAGCTGCGATGCTTATGTGAAAAAGCTTCAACCTGATAAGCTCGAACCCAAATCAGAGAAATGTGTCTTCATAGGACACCCAAAGGAAACTGTTGGGTACACCTTCTATCACAGATCCGAAGGCAAGACATTCGTTGCTAAGAATGGATCCTTTCTAGAGAAGGAGTTTCTCTCGAAAGAAGTGAGTGGGAGGAAAGTAGAACTTGATGAGGTAACTGTACCTGCTCCCTTATTGGAAAGTAGTTCATCACAGAAACCGGTTCCTGTGACATCTACACCAATTAGTGAGGAAGCTAATGATGATGATCATTAAACTTCAGATCAAGTTACTACCGAACCTCGTAGGTCAACCAGAGTAAGATCCGCACCAGACTGGTACGGTAATCCTGTTCTGGAGGTCATGTTACTTGACCATGACGAACCTACGAACTATGAGGAAGCGATGATGAGCCCAGATTCCACAAAATGGCTTGAGGACATGAAATCTGAGATGGGATCCATGTATGAGAACAAAGTGTGGACTTTGGTTGACTTGCCCAATGGTCGACAAGCCATTGAGAATAAATGGATCTTCAAGAAGAAGACTGACGCTGACGGTAATGTTACTATCTATAAAGCTCGACTTGTTGCGAAAGGTTTTCGACAAGTTCAAGGAGTTGACTACGATGAGACCTTCTCACCTATAGCAATGCTTAAGTCTGTCCGAATCATGTTAGCTATTGCCGCATTTTATGATTATGAAATTTGGCAAATGGATGTAAAGACTGCATTCCTAAATGGATTTCTGGAAGAAGAGTTGTATATGATGCAACCTGAAGGTTTTATCGATCCAAAGGGTACTAACAAAGTGTGCAAGCTCCAGCGATCCATTTATGGACTGGCGCAAGCATCTCGGAGTTGGAACAAACGTTTTGATAGTGTGATCAAGGCATCTGGTTTTATATAGACTTTTGGAGAAGCCTGTATTTACAAGAAAGTGAGTGGGAGCTGTGTAGCATTTCTAATATTATATGTGGATGACATATTATTGATTGGAAATGATATAGAATTTCTGGATAGCATAAAAGGATACTTGAATAAGAGTTTTTCAATGAAAGATCTCGGTGAAGCTGCTTACATATTAGGCATCAAGACCTATAGAGATAGATCAAGACGCTTAATTGGACTTTCACAAAGCACATACCTTGACAAAGTTTTGAAGAAGTTCAAAATGGATCAGGCAAAGAAAGGGTTCTTGCCTGTGTTACAAGGTGTGAAGTTGAGTAAGACTCAATGCTCGACCACTGTAGAATATAGAGAGAAAATGAAAGATGTTCCCTATGCTTCAGACATAGGCTCTATCATGTATGCAATGTTGTGTACTAGACCTGATGTGTGCTTTGCTATTAGTCTAGCAGGGAGGTACCAAAATAATCTAGGAGTGGATTACTGGATAGCGGTCAAGAACATCCTGAAATACCTGAAAAGGACTAAGGATATGTTTCTCATTTATGGAGGTGACAAAGAGCTCATCGTAAATGGTTATGTTGATGCAAGCTTTGACACTGATCCGGATGATTCTAAATCGCAAACCAGATACGTGTTTTTATTGAACGGTGGAGCTGTCAGTTGGAGCAGTTCTAAACAGAGCGTCATGGCGGGATCTACATGTGAAGCGGAGTACATTGCTGCTTCAGAAGCAGCGAATGAAGGAGTCTAGATGAAGGAGTTCATATCCGATCTAGGTGTCATACCTAGTGCATCGGGTCCAATGAAAATCTTTTGTGACAATACTGGTGCAATTGCCTTGGCAAAGGAATCCAGATTTCACAAGAGAACCAAGCACATCAAGAGACGCTTCAACTCCATCCGGGATCAAGTCCAGGTGGGAGACATAGAAGCAAGATACATACGGATCTGAATGTTGCAAACCCGTTGACTAAGCCTCTTCCACGAGCAAAACATGATCAGCACCAAGGCTCCATGGGTGTTAGAATCATTACTGTGTAATCTAGATTATTGACTCTAGTGCAAGTGGGAGACTGAAGGAAATATGCCCTAGAGGCAATAATAAAGTTATTATTTATTTCCTTATTTCATGATAAATGTTTATTATTCATGCTAGAATTGTATTAACCGGAAACATGATACATGTGTGAATACACAGACAAACATAGTGTCACTAGTATGCCTCTACTTGACTAGCTCGTTGATCAAAGATGGTTATGTTTCCTAACCATAGACATGAGTTGTCATTTGATTAAACGGTATCACATCATTAGGAGAATGATGTGATTGGCTTGACCCATTCCATTAGCTTAGCACTTGATCGTTTAGTTTGTTGCTGTTGCTTTCTTCATGACTTATACATGTTCCTATGACTATGAGATTATGCAACTCCCGTTTACCGGAGGAACACTTTGTGTGCTACCAAACATCACAGCGTAACTGGGTGATTATAAAGGTGCTCTGCAAGTGTCCCTGAAGGTACTTGTTGAGTTGGCGTATTTCGAGATTAGGATTTGTCACTCCGATTGTCGGAGAGGTATCTCTGGGCCCACTCGGTAATGCACATCACTATAACACTTGCAAGCATTGTAACTAATGATTTAGTTGCGGGATGATGCATTATGGAAGAGTAAAGAGACTTGCCGGTAACAAGATTGAACTAGGTATTGAGATACCGACGATCGAATCTCGGGCAAGTAACATACCGATGACAAAGGGAACAACGTATGTTGTTATGCGGTTTGACCGATAAAGATCTTCGTAGAATATGTAGGAGCCAATATGGGCATCCAGGTTCCGCTATTGGTTATTGACCAGAGAAATGTCTCGGTCATGTCTACATAGTTCTCAAACCCGTAGGGTCCACACGCTTAACGTTCGTTGACGATATAGTATTTATGAGTTATGTATGTTGGTAACTGAATGTTGTTCGGAGTTTCGGATAAGATCACGGACATGACGAGGAACTCCAGAATGGTCCGGAGATAAAGTTTGATATATGGGATAATAGTGTTTGGTCTCTGGAAGGGTTCCGGAATTCACCGAAAGGGGTTCCGGATGTTTCTCGAAATGTTTGGGTACGAGAACACTTTATTTGGGCCAAAGAGGAAAGCCCACGAGGTTTTTGGAAAGCGCAAAAGGAAGTTTTGCGGAGTCCAGGGGCCAGACGCCAGGGCGTCTGGGTCCAGATGCCGGGAACATTGGCGTCTGGCCCTAGAGTCCGAGAAGGACTCTTGCCTTTCGGGTGAAACTGACTTTGTGGAGGCTTTTACTCCAAGTTTCGACCCCAAGGCTCAACATATAAATAGAGGGGTAGGGCTAGCACCCAAGACACATCAAGAAACACCAAGCCATGTGCCGCGTACCCCGTCCCCTCTAGTTTATCCTCCGTCATAGTTTTCGTAGTGCTTAGGCGAAGCCCTGTGGAGATTGTTCTTCACCAACACCGTCACCACGCCGTCGTGCTGCCGGAACACATCTACTACTTCGCCCCTCTTGCTGGATCGATAAGGCGAGGACGTCACCGAGCTGAACGTGTGCTGAACGCGGAGGTGACGTACGTTTGGTACTTGACCGGGACGGATCGTGAAGGTGTACGACTACATCAACCGCATTGATAAACGCTTCCGCTTACGGTCTACGAGGGTACGTAGACAACACTCTCCCCTCTAGTTGCTATGCATCACCATGATCCTGCGTGTGCATAGGATTTTTTTTTGAAATTACTATGTTCCCCCAACACTCCCACGTAGGCAGAAAGTCAAGGAAGAATAATAAGAAGGGGGGCTCTCTCCCTCGCTTCCAGTGGCGCTGGAACGCAGCCGGGGGCCATCATCATCAACGCAATCTACACCAACACCTCCGCCATCTTCACCAACATCTCCATCACCTTCCCCCCCTCTATCTACAGCAGCCCACTCTCCGCAACCCGCTGTACCCTCTACTTGAACATGGTGCTTTATGCTTCATATTATTATCCAATGATGTGTTGCCATCCTATGATGTCTGAGTCGATTTTCGTTGTCCTATCGGTGATTGTTGAATTACTATGATTGATTTAATTTGCTTGTGGTTATGTTGTTGTCCTTTTGTGCCCATCATATGAGCACGCACGTGGATCACACCATAGGGTTAGTTGTATGTTGATAGGACTATGTATTGGATGGCAAGAGTGACAGAAGCTTCAACCTAGCATAGAAATTGATGCATACGGGATTGAAGGGGGACCAATATATCTTAATGCTATGGTTGGGTTTTACCTTAATAAACGTTAGTAGCTGCGGATGCTTGCTAATAGTTCCAATCATAAGTGCATGGAATTCCAAGTCAGGGATGACATGCTAGCAGTGGCCTCTCCCACATAAAACTTGCTATCGGTCTAGTAAAGTAGTCAATTGCTTAGGGACAATTTCGCAACTCCTACCACCACTTTTCCACACTCGCTATACTAAATTTATTGCTTATTTATCTAAATAGACCCTAGCTTTTATTTACGTGCACTTTATATTCTTGCAAACCTATCACGTTACACCTACAAAGTACTATAGTTTCATACTTGTTCTAGGTAAAGCGAACGTTAAGCGTGCGTAGAGTTGTATCGGTGGTCGATAGAACTTGAGGGAATATTTGTTCAACCTTTAGCTCCTCATTGGGTTCGACACTCTTACTTATCGAAAGAGGATACAATTGATCCCTTATACTTGTGGGTTATCAAGACCTTTTTCTGGCACTGTTGCGGGGGAGTTATAGCGTGGGGTGAATATTCTTGTGTGTGCTTATTTGCTTTATCACTAAGTAGTTTTTATTTTGTGCTCTTGTTTTCTATCTTTAGTTTATGGTTAGGAAACGCAAAATGCCAAAAAATTTAGTTGTACCTACTACACCAATGGTTGAAGAACCACTCAAAATCTATCACACTCCTAAAGCTTTTTACTTGGATCATCTTCGACCCTATGTGCTCGTGCTGAAACCCCTACTAGCTTAGTTGAGGGCAAATTTTTAGATGAGCATGCTTGTTATGTGCGACACCGCTTATCTCAAAAAGGGAAACTTTTACTGGATCAAATTCATTGTTTGCAATGCTATGCTTGAAATTTATGTGAAATATATGATTTTACTTGTTGTTCCGAAGACCCTAAGAAACACCTTCCCTACCAATGTGAGTTTAGTGATAATGGAATTGTATCTTCGTATGCTAAGGGTGTTTATAATTACTATGATGTTCAACAAATTGAAGAATTTGTTGCTTTTAAGGGTGCTTATGAAATTGCTTCATTTATTGGAAAGTATGATGCTACTCTTTACAAATCTGAAAATTTTGCCATACTTAAATATTGCTATGATAATTTTGCTTCCAATCCTTATATTAGACCATATATTGAGGACTCCTCCGCTGTCCAAGAAGAGACTAATATTTTGCAGGAGTCTATGGAAGAAGAAATTAATGACATTATGAGCTCATTGGATGAAAAAGATGAGGAGGAGAGTGAAGAACAAAAGGAGGAAGAGTGGATTGATCACCCGTGCCCACCTTCTAATGAGAGTAACTCTTCAAGTCATACATTGTTTAATTTCCCTTCATGCTTACCGAAGGATGATTGCTATGATGACTGTTATGATCCCGTGGATTCTCTTGAAATATCCCTTTTTGATGATGCTTGCTATGCTTGTGGCCAAGATGCCAATATGAATTATGCTTATGGAGATGAACTTGCTACAGTTCCTTATGTTAAACATGAAATTGTTGCTAGTGCACCCACGCATGATAGTCCTTTTATCTTTTTGAATTCTCCCAACTACACTATATCGGAGAAGTTTACCCTTATTAAGGATTATATTGATGGGTTGAGTTTTACTATTACACATGATGATTTTGATAGATATAATATGCATGTGCTTGCTGCTCCTACTTGCAATTATTATGAGAGAGGAACTACATCTCCGCCTCTTTATGTTTCCAACACGAAAAAATTGCAAGAAACTGTTTATACTATGCATTGGCCTTTACTTTGTGTGCATGAATTGTTCTTTTATGGCATGCCGATGCATAGGAAGAGAGTTAGACTTCGTCATTACATGATGTATGTTACTTTGTGTTCACTACTAAATTACAAATCATTGTTAATTAAAATTGGCTTTGATATACCTTGGGATCCGGGTGGATCCATTACTTGAGCACCATATGCCTAGCATAATGGCTTTAAAGAAAGCGCTGTCAGGGAGACAACCCGGAAGTTTTAGAGAGTCATTTATTTCTGTTGTGTGATTTTATAAGGTTTAAAAATAAAAATAATGTGCCAAGGTTTTCCTTTAGGATGTTTACAATGCTTGTTGGTTTGGGCAGTGCAGGACAGAAACTTTGGCTGTAGTGCGCTATTTTACATTTTTACTAGAACGTCAAACGGTTCTGAAACTTTTTGCACTGTCTTTATATACAAATTGTTTATTTTTACTAATTTGTGTATAATTTTTGGAGTACCAGAAGTATGGTGAATGTTCAGATTACTACAGACTGTCCTGTTTAAGACAGATTCTGTTTTTGATGCATAGTTTGCTTGTTTTGATGGAACTATCGATTCGTATCAGTGGATTAAGCCATGGAAAAATTATATTATAGTAGATATAATGAAAAAACAAAATATGAATTGGTTTGCAACAGTACTTAGAGTAGTGATTTGCTTTATTATACTAACGGATCTTACCGAGTTTTCTGTTGAGTTTTGTGTGGATGAAGTGTTCGAAGATCGAGGATGTCTCGATGTGAGGAGAATAAGGAGAGGCAAGAGCTCAAGCTTGGGGATGCCCAAGGCACCCCAAGTAATTATTCAAGGAGACTCAAGCGTCTAAGCTTGGGGATGCCCCGGAAGGCATCCCATCTTTCTTCAACAAGTATCGGTATGTTTTAGGATTCGTTTCGTTCACGTGATATGTGCAAATCTTGGAGCATCTTTTGCATTTAGTTTTTATTTTTCTTTTATGCACCATGCTGGTATGAGATAGTCCTTGGTTTATTTATAGAATGCTCTTTGCACTTCACTTAAATCTTTTGAGTATGGCTATATAGAATGCTTCATGTGCTTCGCTTATATCATTTGAAGTTTGGATTGCCTGTTTCTCTTCACATAGAAAACCGCCATTTGTAGAATGCTCTTTTGCTTCACTTATATTTGTTAGAGCATGGGCATATCTTTTGTATAAAGAATTAAACTCTCTTGCGTCGCTTATATCTATTTAGAGAGATGACAGGAACTGGTCATTCACATGGTTAGTCATAAAATCCTACATAAAACTTCTAGATCACTGAATATGATATGTTTGATTCCTTGCAATAGTTGTGCGATATAAAGGTGGTGATATTAGAGTCGTGCTAGTTGAGTAATTGTGAAATTGAGAAATACTTGTGTTGAGGTTTGCAAGTCCTGTAGGATGCACGTATGGTGAACCGTTATGTAACAAAGTTGGAGCATGATGTATTTATTGATTGTCTTCCTTATGAGTGGCGGTCGGGGATGAGCGATGGTATTTCCCTACCAATCTATCCCCCTAGGGGCATGCGTAGTAGTACTTTGCTTCGAGGGCTAATAAACTTTTGCAGTAAGTATATGAGTTCTTCATGACTAATGTGAGTCCATGGATTATACGCACTCTCACCCTTCCATCATTGCTAGCCTCTTCGGTACCGTGCATTGCCCTTTTTCACCTCGAGAGTTGGTGCAAACTTCGCCGGTGCATCCAAACCCCGTGATACAATACGCTCTATCACACATAAACCTCCTTATATCTTCCTCAAAACAGCCACCATACCTACCTATCATGGCATTTCCATAGCCATTCCGAGATATATTGCCATGCAACTTCCATCATCATCATATACATGACTTGAGCATTTATTGTCATATTGCTTTGCATGATCGTAAGATAGCTAGCATGATGTTTTCATGGCTTGTCAGTTTTTTATGTTATTGCTACGCTAGATCATTGCACATCCCGGTACACCGCCGGAGGCATTCATATAGAGTCATATCTTTGTTCTAGTACCGAGTTGTAATATTGAGTTGTAAGTAAATAAAAGTGTGATGATCATCATTATTAGAACATTGTCCCATGTGAGGTTATCAAAATAAAAGTGGCCAAAGAAGCCCCCCAAAAAAGAGAGAGGCCAAAGAAGCCTACAAAAAAGGAAAAAAAGGAAAAAATAAAAAATGAGAGAAAAAGAGAGAAGGGGCAATGTTACTATCCTTTTACCACACTTGTGCTTCAGAGTAGCACCATGTTCTTCATATAGAGAGTCTCTTGAGTTATCACTTTTATATACTAGTGGGAATTTTCATTATATAACTTGGCTTGTATATTCCGATGATGGGCTTCCTCAAATGCTCGAGGTCTTCATGAGCAAGCAAGTTGGATGCACACCCACTTAGATTCCAGTTTGAGCTTTCATACACTTATAGCTCTTAGTGCATCTGTTGCATGGCAATCCCTGCTCCTCAAATTGACATCAATTGATGGGCATCTCCATAGCCCGTTGATTAGCCGCGTCGATGTGAGACTTTCTCCTTTTTTGCCTTCTTCACACAAACCTCCATCATCATATTCTATTCCACCCATAGTGCTATGTCCATGGCTTGCGCTCATGTATTGCGTGAGGGTTGAAAAGGCTGAAGCGCGTTAAAAAGTATGAACCAATTGCTCGTCTTGTCATCGGGGTTGTGCATGATTTGAATGCTTTGTGTGGTGAAGATGGAGCATAGCCAGACTATATTATTTTGTAGGGATGAGCTTTATTTGGCTATGTTAATTTGATAAGACATAATTGCTTGGTTAGTAGCTTGAAGTATTATTGTCTTAATGTCAAATGATAGACCATTGCTTTGAATCACTCGTGTCTTAATATTCATGCCATGATGAGATTACATGATCAAGATTATGCTAGGTAGCATTCCACATCAAAAATTATCTTTTTTATCATTTACCTACTCGAGGACAAGCAGGAATTAAGCTTGGGGATGCTGATACGTCTCCGTCGTATCTATAACTTTTGATTGTTCCATGCCAATATTCTACAACTTTCATATACTTTTGGCAACTTTTTATACTATTTTTGGGACTAACATATTGATCTAGTGCCCAGTGCCAGTTCCTGTTTTTTGCATATATTTTTTTCGCAGAAAATCCATATCAAACAGAGTCCAAACGGAATAAAAACGGGCGAAGAATATTTTTAGAATATTTGTGAAATATGGGAAGAAGAATCAACGTGAGAAGGTGTCCGAGGGGGCCACGAGGCAGGGGGCACCCCTGACCCTCGTGCCCCCCCCCCCCCCGTAAGGCGGTTGCTGCTCTTCTTTGGCCACAAGAAAGCTAATTTTTGGAGAAAAATCTGGGCGAAGGTTTCAATCCAATTGGAGTTAAGGATCTCCGGATATATAAGAAACGGTGAAAGGGCAGAATCCCAGAGCGCAGAAACAGAGAGAGACAGAGAGACATATCCAATCTCGGAGGGGCTCTCGCCCCTCCCATGCCATGGAGGCCATGGACCAGAGGGGAAACCCTTCTCCCACCTAGGGAGAAGGTCAAGGAAGAAGAAGAAGGGGGTTCTCTCCCCCTCGCTTCTGGTGGCGCCGGAACACCGCCGGGGGCCATCATCATCAGCGCAATCTACACCAACACCTCCGCCATCTTCACCAACATCTCCATCACCTTCCCCCCTCTATCTACAGCGGTCCACTCTCCCGCAACCCGTTGTACCCTCTACTTGAACATGGTGCTTTATGCTTCATATTATTATCCAATGATGTGTTGCCATCCTATGATGTCTGAGTAGATTTTCGTTGTCCTATCGGTGATTGGTGAATTACTATGATTGATTTAATTTGCTTGTGATTATGTTGCTGTCCTTTGGTGCCCATCATATGAGCGTGCGCGTGGATCACACCATAGAGTTACTTGTATGTTGATAGGACTGTGTATTGGAGGGCAAGAGTGACAGAAGCTTCAACCTAGCATAGAAATTGATACATACGGGATTGAAGGGGGACCAATATATCTTAGTGCTATGGTTGGGTTTTACCTTAATGAACGTTAGTAGTTGCGGATGCTTGCTAATAGTTCCAATCATAAGTGCATAGAATTCCAAGTCAGGGATGACATGCTAGCGGTGGCCTCTCCCACATAAAACTTGCTATCGGTCTAGTAAAGTAGTCAATTGCTTAGGGGTAATTTCGCAACTCCTACCACCACTTTTCCACACTCGCTATACTAACTTTACTGCTTCTTTATCTAAACAGCCCCTAGCTTTTTTTACGTGCACTTTATATTCTTGCAAACCTATCACGTTACACCTACAAAGTACTTCTAGTTTCATACTTGTTCTAGGTAAAGCGAACGTTAAGCGTGCGTAGAGTTGTATCGGTGGTTGATAAAACTTGAGGGAATATTTGTTCTACCTTTAGCTCATCGTTGGGTTCGACACTCTTACTTATCGAAAGAGGCTACAATTGATCCCCTATACTTGTGGGTTATCAATGACCGAGGTGGATTATGATGGAGGCGGCACCGCACACGGCTAAGGGATCAATGATCAACTTCTGTGTCTATGGGGTGCCCCCTCCCCCTTATATAAAGGAGTGGAGGAGGGGGAGGGCCGGCTCTCTACTATGGCGCACCCTCCTTTCCAAGTAGAAGTTGGAGAGAAGGAAGTGGAAGACAGAAGAGAAGGAAGGAGGGGCGCCGTCCCTCCCCCTAGTCCAATTCAGACTAGGCCTTGGGGAGCGCGTGGCCTGCCCTAGGCAGTCCCTCTCTCTCTCCCCTAAAGTCCAATAAGTCCCATATACTCTCTAGGGGGTTCCGGTAACCTCCCGCTACTCTAGAAAATGCCCGAACTCATCCGGAACCATTCCGATGTCCAAACATAGGCTTCCAATATATCGATCTTTACGTCTCGACCATTTCGAGACTCCTCATCATGTCCGTGATAAAATCTGGGACTCCGAACTACATTCGGTACATCAAAACACATGAACTCACTGAACGTTAAGCGTGCGGACCCTACGGGTTCGAGAACTATGTAGACATGACCGAGACATGTCTCCGGTCAATAACCAATAGAGGAACCTGGATGTTCATATTGGCTCCTACATATTCTACACAGATCTTTATCGGTAAACCGCATAACGATATACGTTGTTCCCTTTGTCATCGGTATGTTACTTGCCCGAGATTCAATTGTCGGTATCTCAATACATAGTTCAATCTCGTTACCGGCAAGTCTCTTTACTCGTTCCTTAATGCATCATCCCGCAACTAACTCATTAGTCACATTGCTTGCAAGGCTTATATTGATATGCATTATCGAGAGGGCCTAGAGATACCTCTCCGATAATTGGAGTGACAAATCCTAATCTCGATCTATGCCAACTCAACAAACACGATCGGAGACACCTGTAGAGCACCTTTATAATCACCCAGTTACATTGTGACGTTTGGTAGCACACAAAGTGTTCCTACGGTATTCAGGAGTTGCATGATATCATGGTCATAGGAATATGTATAAGTTATGGAGAAAGCAATAGCAACAAACTAAACGGTCATCATGCTAAGCTAACGGATGCTCAAGCAATCATCAAAAGAGGATCCATAAACAGAGAAATCATCCATGAAAACTTCACAAATCTTTTCACAAAAGTCAGAGAATATAGCCATCATGCATCTTTGAAAGGTAGCAGGTGCATTACATAAACCAAAAGGCATACGTCTATAAGCAAAGGTACCAAAAGGGCAAGTAAAAGTAGTCTTTTCTTGATCATCAGCTGACACGGGTATTTGAGAGAAACCAGAGTAACCATCTAGAAAGCAAAAATGTGTATGTTTGGATAATCTTTCTAGCATTTGATCAATGAAAGGCAAAGGGTAATGATCTTTTTTAGTAGCTTTATTTAATTTGCGGAAATCAATCACCATCCTATAACCTGTAATAATTTGATACGTCTCCAACATATCTATAATTTTTCATTGCTCCATGCTATATTATCTACTGTTTTGGACATTATTGGGCTTTATTATCCACTTTTATATTATTTTTGGGACTAACCTATTAACCGGAGTCCCAGCCCAGAATTGATGTTTTTTGCCTGTTTTAGGGTTTCGAAGAAAAGGAATATCAAACGGAGTCCAAACGGAATGAAACCTTCGGGAACGTGATTTTCTCAATAGATAAGACCCGGGAGACTTGGACCCTACGTCAAGGCACGTAACAGGAGGCCACGAGGTAGGGGCGTGCCTACCCCCCACCCCCCAGGAGCGCCCTCCACCCTCATGGGCCCCCTGTTGCTCCACCAACGTACTTCTTCCTCCTATATATATCCACGTACCCCAAACGACCAAAACAGGAGCCAAAACCCTAATTCCACCGCCGTAACTTTATGTATCCACGAGATCCCATCTTGGGGCCTGTTCCGGAGCTCCGCCGGAGGGGGCATCGATCACGAAGGGCTTCTACATCAACACCATAGCCCCTCCGATGAAGTGTGAGTAGTTCACCTCAGACCTACGGGTCCATAGTTAGTAGCTAGATGGTTTCTTCTCTCTTTTTGGATCTCAGTACAATGTTCTCCCCCTCTTTTGTGGAGATCTATTCGATGTAATCTTCTTTTTGCGGTGTGTTTGTTGAGACCGATGAATTTTGGGTTTATGATCAAGTCTATCTATGAATAATATTTGAATCTTCTCTGAATTCTTTTATGTATGATTGGTTCGAATTATCAGTTTGGTTTGGCCTACTAGATTGATCTTTCTTGCAATGGGAGAAGTGCTTAGCTTTGGGTTCAATCTTGCGGTATCCTTTCCCGGTGACAATAAGGGAAGCAAGGCACGTACTGTATTGTTGTCATCGAGGATAACAAGATGGTTTTTTTTCATATTGCATGAGGCTATCCCTCTACATCATATCATCTTGCTTAAGGCATTACTATGTTTTTAACTTAATACTCTAGATGCATGCTGGATAGCGGTTGATGAGTGGAGTAATAGTAGTAGATGCAGGCAGGAGTCGATCTACTTGTCTCGGACGTGATGCCTATATACATGATCATACCTAGATATTCTCATAACTATGCTCAATTCTGTCAATTGCTCAACAGTAATTTGTTCACCCACCGTAGAATACTTATGCTCTTGAGAGAATCCACTAGTGAAACCTATGGCCCTCGGGTCTATCTTTATGATATTGATCTCCTATACTACTTAGTTATTTCCTTTGCTATTTACTTTGCCTTTATTTTACTTTGCATCTTTATCATAAAAATACCAAAAATATTATCTTATCATATCTATCAGATCTCACTCTCGTAAGTGGCCTTATAGGGATTGACAACCCCTATTTGCGTTGGTTGCGAGGATTTATTTGTTTTGTGCAGGTGCGAGGGACTCGCGCGTAGCCTCCAACTGGATCGATACCTTGGTTCTCAAAAACTGAGGGGAATACTTACGCTACTTTGCTGCATCATCCCTTCCTCTTCGGGGAAAACCAACGTAGTGCTCAAGAGGTAGCAGAAGGATTTCTCGCGCCGTTGCCGGGGAGGTCTACGCAAAAGTCAACATACCAAGTACCCATCACATACCCTTATCTCACGCATTACATTATTTGCCATTTGCCTCTCGTTTTCCTCTCCCCCACTTCACCCTTGCCGTTTTATTCGCCCTCTCTCTCTATCCTCCCTCTCTATTTGCCTCTTTTTGCCCACTTGCTTTTTGTTTGCTTATGTGTTAGTTTGTTTGCTTGTCACGATGGCTCTACCTAAATTTGGTGACCTTCACCTTAAAAGATTAGAAGAGATCAAAAGCAATGTTAGGAGTTTTATGGTCTTGCAATTTGAACATAATAGTTTCTTCAGAAATGAGCTTAAAAAACAAAAAAGTTTTATGAATTTTATGAATAAAGAGCTTGATGATATGTCTAAAGAATTCAATGGTTTAAGATCCCAAATTTCTCATCTTGAGAAATTAACTGCTGAAATTTCGGATAGGCAAGCTACCTTAGTTAATAAGATGGCCGCTAAACCGGATTGCTATGAAAATAAAGATGAAGAACTAAAAGTTATTGATGTGTCCCCTATTAAATCTTTGTTTTACAATATGAATCTTGATGATGATGGGACTGAATATGATCCACCTTTACCTAGAAGGCGTTCCAAGAATTCGGAATTTGTTGATCTTGATGCTAAATTTGATAAAAGTGGGATTGAAGAAATTAAAACCCTAGATGTTGCTAAATCCACTATTATGGATTTCAAGGAATTTAACTATGAAAATTGCTCTTTGATTTACTGTATTTCCTTGTTGCAATCCGTGCTAAATTCTCCTCATGCTTATAGTCAAAATAAAGCGTTTACTAAACATACCGTTGATGCCTTGATGCAATCTTATGAAGTGAAACTTGAATTGGAAGTTTCTATCCCTAGAAAACTTTATGATGAGTGGGAACCAACTATTAAAATTAAAATTAAAGATCATGAATTCTATGCTTTATGTGATTTGGGTGCTAGTGTTTCCACGATTCCAAAGACTTTGTGTGATTTGTTAGGTTTCCGTGATTTTGATGATTGCTCTCTGAACTTGCACCTTGAGGATTCCATTATTAAGAAACATATGGGAAGAATTAATGATGTTCTTATTGTTGCAAATAGGAATTATGTGCCCGTAGATTTTATTTTTCTTGACATAGATTGCAATCCTTCATGTCCTATTATTCTTGGTAGACATTTCCTTAAAACGATTGGTGCAATTATTGATATGAAGGAAGGAAATATTAGATTCCAATTTCCATTAAGGAAAGGCATGGAACACTTTCTTAGAAAGAAAATTAAATTACCTTATGAATATATTATGAGAGCCACTCATGGATTGCCTACCAAAGATGACAATACCTAGATGTATTCTTGCTTGTTATGCCTAGCTAGGGGCGTTAAACGATAGCGCTTGTTGGGAGGCAACCCAATTTTATTTTTATTCCTTGCTTTTTGCTCCTGTTTAGTAATAAATAATTTATCTAGCCTCTTTTTTGGTTGTGTTTTTTGTGTTTAATTAGTGTTTGTGCCAAGTAGAACCATTGGGAAGACTTGGGGAAAGTCTTGTTGAACTTGCTCTAAAAAACAGAAACTTTAGCGCTCACAAGAACTGCTGTAATTTTTATTTGGAGAGTGCAATTTAGTTAATTCTTTTTGCAGATGATTAATAGATAAATTCCTCAAGTCCATAAATTTATTTTAGAATTTTTGGAGTTCCAGATCTTGCGCTAGCTACAGATTACTACAGACTGTTCTGTTTTTGACAGATTCTGTTTTTCGTGTGTTGTTTGCTTATTTTGATGAATCTATGGCTAGTAAAATAGTTTATAAACCATGGAGAAGTTGGAATACAGTAGGTATAACACCAATATAAATAAATAATGAGTTCATTACAGTACCTTGAAGTGATATTTTATTTTCTTTCGCTAACGGAGCTCACGAGATTTTCTACTTTAAGTTTTGTGTTGTGAAGTTTTCAAGTTTTGGGTAAAGATTTGATGGATTATGGAACAAGGAGTGGCAAGAGCCTAAGCTTGGGGATGCCCATGGCACCCCCAAGATAATCTAAGGACACCTAAAAGCCAAAGCTTGGGGATGCCCCGGAAGGCATCCCCTCTTTCGTCTACTTCTATCGGTAACTTTACTTGGAGCTATATTTTTATTCGTCACATGATATGTGTTTTGCTTGGAGCGTCTTGTATGATTTGAGTCTTTACTTTTTAGTTTACCACAATCATCCTTGCTGTACACACCTTTTTATAGAGCCATACATGATTTGGAATTTGTTAGAATACTCTATGTGCTTCGCTTATATCTTTTGAGTTATATAATTTTGCTCTAGTACTTCACTTATATCTTTTAGAGCGCGGTGGTGGATTTGTTTTATAGAAACTATTGATCTCTCATGCTTCACTTGGATTATTTTGAGAGTCTTAATAGCATGGTAATTTGCTTAAAATCCTAATATGCTAGGTATTCAAGATTAGTAAAATTTTCTTAAGAGTGTTTTGAATACTAAGAGAAGTTTGATGCTTGATGATTGTTTTGAGATACGGAGGTAATAATATCAAAGTCGTGTTAGTTGAGTAGTTGTGAAATTGAGAAATGCTTGTGTTAAAGTTTCCAAGTCACGTAGCATGCACGTATGGTAAACGTTACGCAACAAATTTGAAACATGAGGTGTTATTTGATTGTCTTCCTTATGAGTGGCGGTCGGGGACGAGCGATGGTCTTTTCCTACCAATCTATCCCCCTAGGAGCATGCGTGTAGTACCGAGGTTTTTGATGACTTGTGGATTTTTGCAATTAGTATGTGAGTTCTTTATGACTAATGTTGAGTACACGGATTATACGCACTCTCACCCTTCCATCCTTGCTAGCCTCTTCGGTACCGTGCATTGCCCTTTCTCACATTGAGAGTTGGCGCAAACTTCACCGGTGCATCCAAACCCCATGATATGATACGCTCTTTCACACATAAACCTCCTTATATCTTCCTCAAAACAGCCACCATACCTACCTATTGTGGCATTTCCATAGCCATCGGAGATATATTGCGATGCAACTTTCCACCATTCCGTTCATCATGACGCATTCATCATTGTCATATTGCTTAGCATGATCATGTAGTTGACATAGTATTTGTGGCAAAACCACCGTTCATAATTCTTTCATACATGTCACTCTTGATCCATTGCATATCCCGGTACACCGCCGGAGGCATTCATATAGAGTCACACTTTGTTCTAGTATCGAGTTGTAATCATTGAGTTGCAAATAAATAGAAGTGTGATGATCATAATTTTCTAGAGCATTGTCCCAAGTGAGGAATATGAAAAAGGAGAAAGGCCATAAAAAAGAGAGAAAGGCCATATAAAAAATAAGAGAAAAAGAGAGAAGGGACAATGTTACTATCCTTTGCCACACTTGTGCTTCAAAGTAGCACCATAATCTTCATGTTAGAGAGTCTCTTGTTTTGTCACTTTCATATACTAGTGGGAATTTTCATTATAGAACTTGGCTTGTATATTCCAACAATGGGCCTCCTCAAGTGCCCTAGGTCTTCATGAGCAAGCAAGTTGGATGCACACCCACTAGTTTCTTTTGTTGAGCTTTCATACATTTATAGCTCTAGTGCATCCGTTGCATGGCAATCCCTACTCCTTGCATTAACATTAATCGGTGGGCATCTCCATAGCCCACTGATTAGCCTCGTTGATGTGAGACTTTCTCCTCTTTCGTATTCTCCACATAACCCCCCTCATTATATTCTATTCCACCTATAGTGCTATGTCCATGGCTCGCGCTCATATATTGCGTGAAAGTTTATAGGTTTGAGATTACTAAAGTATGAAACAATTGCTTGGCTTGTCATCGGGGTTGTGCATGATGAGAGCATTCTTGTGTGACAAAAATGAAACATGACTAAACCATATGATTTTGTAGGGATGAACTTTTTTGGCCATGTTATTTTGAGAAGACATAATTGCTTTGTTAGTATGCTTGAAGTATTATTATTTTTATGTCAATATGAACTTTTGTCTTGAATCTTTTGGATCTGAATATTCACACCACAATTAATAAGAATTACATTAAAATTATGCCAAGTAGCACTCCGCATCAAAAAATCTGTTTTTATCATTTACCTACTCGAGGACGAGCAGGAATTAAGCTTGGGGATGCTTGATACGTCTCCAACGTATCTATAATTTTTGATTGCTCCATGCTATATTATCTATTGTTTTGGACATTATTGGGCTTTATTATCCACTTTTATATTATTTTTGGGACTAACCTATTAACCGGAGGCCCAGCCCAGAATTGTTGTTTTTTGTCTGTTTTAGGGTTTCGAAGAAAAGGAATATCAAACGGAGTCCAAACGGAATGAAACCTTCGGGAACATGATTTTCTCAACAGATAAGACACGGGAGACTTGGACCCTACGTCAAGGCACGTAACAGGAGGCCACGAGGTAGGGGGCGCACCTACCCCCCCCCCCCAGGCGTGCCCTCCACCCTCATGGGCCCCCTGTTGCTCCACCAACGTACTTCTTCCTCCTATATATATCCACGTACCCCAAACGATCAAAACAGGAGCCAAAACCCTAATTCCACCGCCGTAACTTTATGTATCCACGAGATCCCATCTTGGGGCCTGTTCCGGAGCTCCGCCGGAGGGGGCATCGATCACGAAGGGCTTCTACATCAACACCATAGCCCCTCCGATGAAGTGTGAGTAGTTCACCTCAGACCTACGGGTCCATAGTTAGTAGCTAGATGGCTTCTTCTCTCTTTTTGGATCTCAATACAATGTTCTCCCCCTCTTTTGTGGAGATCTATTCGATGTAATCTTCTTTTTGCGGTGTGTTTGTTGAGACCGATGAATTGTGGGTTTATGATCAAGTCTATCTATGAATAATATTTGAATCTTCTCTGAATTCTTTTATGTATGATTGGTTATATTTGCAAGTCTCTTCGAATTATCAGTTTGGGTTGGCCTACTAGATTGATCTTTCTTGCAATGGGAGAAGTGCTTAGCTTTGGGTTCAATCTTGCGGTGTCCTTTCCCGGTGACAGTAAGGGCAGCAAGGCACGTATTGTATTGTTGCCATCGAGGATAACAAGATGGGTTTTTCTTCATATTACATGAGTCTATCCCTCTACATCATGTCATCTTGCTTAAGGCGTTACTCTATTTTTAACTTAATACTCTAGATGCATGCTGGATAGCGGTCGATGAGTAGAGTAATAGTAGTAGATGCAGGCAGGAGTCGGTCTACTTGTCTCGGATGTGATGCCTATATACATGATCATACCTAGATATTCTCATAACTATGCTCAATTCTGTCAATTGCTCAACAGTAATTTGTTCGCCCACCTTAGAATATTTATGCTCTTGAGAGAAGCCACAAGTGAAACCTATGGCCCCCGGGTCTATCTTTATCATATTGATCTCCGACTACTTAGTTATTTCCTTTGCTATTTACTTTGCCTTTATTTTACTTTGCATCTTTATCATAAAAGACCAAAAATATTATCTTATCATATCTATCATATCTCGCTCTCGTAAGTGGCCTTATAGGGATTGACAACCCCTATTTGCGTTGGTTGCGAGGATTTATTTGTTTTGTGCAGGTGCGAGGGACTCGCGCGTAGCCTCCTACTGGATTGATACCTTGGTTCTCAAAAACTGAGGGAAATACTTACGCTACTTTGCTGCAACATCCGTTCCTCTTCGGGGAAAACCAACGCAGTGCTCAAGAGGTAGCATAATTCTTTGCGGAATCAATTCATCTTTATCATTAGGAACGACAGTAATACCTCCCTTCTTAGAGACATAATGGACAGGACTTACCCACTGACTATCAGCAATGGGATAAATTATACGTTCTTCAAGGAGCTTTAATATTTCCTTTCTTACCACTTCTTTCATCTTAGGATTTAGCCGTCGTTGGTGATCAATAACTGGTTTGGCGTCTTTCTCCAAATTTATTTTGTGTTGACATAGAGTGGGACTAATGCCCTTAAGATCATCAAGAGTATATCCAATAGCAGCACGGTGCTTCTTCAGAGTTTTCAATAATTTCTCTTCTTCATGCTCTGAAAGTTAGCACTAATAATAACAGGATATATCTTCTTTTCATCTAGATAAGCATATTTAAGAGTATCAGGCAATGGTTTAAGCTCAAACACAGGATCACCCTTGGGTGGAGGAGGATCCCCTTGGATTTCAACAGGCAAGTTGTGTTTCAGAATAGGTCCCTGTTTAAAGAATACTTCATCTATTTCCCTTCTTTCATTCATATACGTATCATTTTCATGATCTAGTAAATATTGTTCTAAAGGATCACTAGGAGGCATGGCAATAGAAGCAAGACCAATAATTTCATCTTTACTAGGCAATTCTTTATCATGGGGTTGTCTATGAAATTTAGCAAAATTAAACTCATGAGACATATCCCCTAAACCAACAGAAACAATATCCTTATTGCAGTCTATCTTAGCATTAACAGTATTCAAGAAGGGTCTACCAAATATAATGGGACAAAAGCTATCTTGTGGGGAACCAAGAACAAGAAAATCAGCAGGGTATTTAACTTCCCCACACAAGACTTCAACATCTCTAACAATCCCAACTAGTGAAATAGTATCTCTATTGGCAAGCTTAATTGTAACATCAATCTCTTCTATCTCGGCAGGTGCAATATCATGCATAATTTCTTGGTATAAGGAATGAGGTATTGCACTTACGCTAGCACCCATATCACATAAGCCATGATAGCAATGATCTCCTATTTTAACAGAAATAATAGGCATGCCTACAACAGGTATATGTTTATTTTTAGTATTAGGTCTAGCAATTCTAGCAGATTCATTGCAGAAGTAAATAACATGCCCATCAATGTTATCGGCCAAGAGATCTTTAACCATAGCAACACTAGGTTCAACCTTAATTTGCTTAGGGGGTTTGGGTGTCTTAATATTACTTTTGTTGACCACGGTTGAAGCTTTAGCATGATCCTTTATTCTAACAGGGAAAGGTGGTTTCTCAATATAAGCAGTAGGAACAATAGGATCATTATAAGTGATAGTCTTTTCTTCAACTTTAATAGGTGCAACTACTTTTACTTCAATGGGAGGATTATATTTAAACCACTTATCCTTAGGGAGATCAACATGAATAGCAAAGGATTCACAGAAAGAAGCTACTATCTCAGAGTCAAGTCCATATTTAGTGCTAAATTCACGGAAAACGTCGGTATCCATAAAAGATTTAACACAATCAAACTTAGGTGTTATACATGACTCCTTACCTTCGTCGAGGTCCCAATCTTCAGAGTTGCATTTAATTCTTTCCAATAAATCCCATTTGAATTCAATAGTCTTCATCATAAAAGATCCAGTACAAGAAGTATCGAGCATGGAGCAATTACTGAGAGAAAGCCGAGCATAAAAATTTTGAATAATCATTTCTCTTGAGAGCTCATGATTGGGGCATGAATATAACATTGACTTAAGCCTCCCCCAAGCTTGAGCGATGCTTTCTCCTTCGCGAGGCCAAAAATTATATATATAATTACGATCACGATGAACAAGATGCATAGGATAAAACTTCTGATGAAATTCCAATTTCAATCGTTGGTAGTTCCATGATCCCATATCATCACATAGCCTATACCATGTCAATGCCTCCCCCTTCAAAGATAAAGGGAAGATCTTCTTCTTGATAACATCATCGGGCATACCTGCAAGCTTAAATAATCCACAAACTTCATCCACATAGATTAAGTGTAAATCGGGATGCAATGTTCCATCTCCTGCAAAAGGATTAGCTAGAAGTTTCTCTATCATACCCGAAGGAATTTCAAAGTAAACATTTTTAGTAGGTTTAGTAGGTTGAGGAGCAACTCTTTTCTCTACTGGTCGGGGTGAAGATACCCCGAACAAGCCCCTCAAAGGATTATGTTCCACAGTAACAAGTGGTCGTAAATTTCAGCACACTATATAAATTTTTCCTTACCAAATTCCACCTACCAAAGGCGCTTCACTCCCCGGCAACGGCGCTAGAAAAGAGTCTTGACGACCCACAAGTGTAGGGGATCTATCTTAGCCTTTTCGATAAGTAAGAGTGTTGAACCCAACGAGGAGCAGAAGGAAATGATAAGCAATTTTCAGTAAGGTATTCTCTGCAAGAACTGAAATTATCGGTAACAGATAGTTTTGTGATAAGGTAATTTGTAACGAGTAACAAATAATGCAAGTAAATAAGGTGCAGCAAGGTGGCCCAATCCTTTTTGTAGCAAAGGACAAGTCTGGACAAACTCTTATATAAAGGAAAGCGCTCCCAAGGACACATGGGAATTATCGTCAAGCTAGTTTTCATCACGTTCATATGATTTGCGTTCGGTACTTTGATAATTTGATATGTGGGTGGACCGGTGCTTGGGTGCTGTCCTTACTCGGACAAGCATCCCACTTATGATTAACCCCTATTGCAAGCATCCTCAACTACAACAGAAGTATTAAGGTAAACCTAACCATAGCATGAAACATGTGGATCCAAATCAGCCCCTTATGAAGCAACGCATAAACTAGGGTTTAAGCTTCTATCACTCTAGCAACCCATCATCTACTTATTACTTCCCAATGCCTCCCTCTAGGCCCAAAAAATGGTGAAGTGTCATGTAGTCGACGTTCACATGACACCACTAGAGGGATGACAACATACATCTTATCAAAATATCGAACGAATACCAAATTCACATGACTACTTATAGCAAGACTTCTCCCATGTCCTCAAGAACAAACATAACTACTCACAAAGCATATTCATGTTCATAATCAGAGGGGTATTAATATGTATAATGGATCTAAAAATATGATCTTCCTCCAAGTAAACCAACTAGCATCAACTACAAGGAGTAATCAACACTACTGGCAACCCACAGGTACCAATCTGAGGTTTGGATACCAGGATTGGATACAAGAAATGAAGTAGGGTTTGAGATGAGATGGTGCTGGTGAAGATGTTGATGGAGATTGACCCCCTCCCGATGATAGGATTGTTGGTGATGACGATGGTGATGATTTACCCCTCCCGGAGGGAAGTTTCCCCGGCAGAATAGCTCTGCCGGAGCCCTAGATTGGTTCCACCAAGGTTCCGCCTCGTGGCGGCGGAGTTTCGTCCTGTAAGGTTTCTTATGATTTTTACCTCGACGAAAGACTTCATATAGCAGAAGATGGGCATCAGAGGGCCACCAGGGGGCCACGAGGGAGGGGGCACGCCTAGGGGGGTAGGGCGCACCCCCACCCTCATGGCCAGGGTGTGGGCCCCCTCTGGCACTTTCTTCGCTCAGTATTTTTATTAATTCCAAAAATGACTTCCGTGAAGTTTCAGGACTTTTGGACCTGTGAAGAATAGGTCTCTAATATTTGCTCCTTTTCCAGCCCAGAATTCCAGCTGCCGGCATTCCCCCTCTTCATGTAAACCTTGTAAAATAAGAGAGAATAGGCATAAGTATTGTGACATAATGTGCAATAACAGCCCATAATGCAATAAATATCGATATAAAAGCATGATGCAAAATGGACGTATCAATAATGTGTTCTCATACATTGATCCCGTCTTAGATTTCATGGCCTCAAGCCATTTTGCGGAATCTGGGCTCATCATCGCTTCCTCGTAGTTCGTAGGTTCGTCATTGTCAAGTAACATGACTTCCAGAACAGGATTACCGTACCACTTTGGTGCAGATCTTACTCTGGTTGACCTACGAGGTTCAGTAGTAACTTGATCAGAAGTTTCATGATCATCATCATTAGCTTCCTCACTTACTGGTGTAGGAACCACTGGAACTGATTTCAGTGATGAACTACTTTCTAGTAAGGGAGCAGGTACAATTACCTCATCAAGTTCTACTTTCCTCCCACTCACTTCTTTCGAGAGAAACTCCTTCTCTAGAAAGGATCCATTCTTAGCAATGAATATCTTACCTTCGGATCTATGATAGAAGGTGTACCCAACAGTCTCCTTTGGGTATCCTATGAAGACACATTTCTCCGATTTGGGTCCGGGCTTATCAGGTTGAAGCTTCTTCATATAAGCATCGCAGCCCCAAACTTTAAGAAACGACAACTTGGGTTTCTTGCCAAACCATAGTTCATAATGTGTCATCTCAATGGATTTAGATGATGCCCTATTTAACGTGAATGCAGCCATCTCTAAAGCATAACCCCAAAACGATAGTGGTAAATCGGTAAGAGACATCATAGATCGCACCATATCCAATAAAGTACAATTACAACATTCGGACACACCATTATGCTATGGTGTTCCAGGTGGCGTGAGTTGCGAAACTATTCCACATTGTTACAAATGAAGACCAAACTCATAACTCAAATATTCACTTCCACAATCAAATCGTAGAAACTTTATTTTCTTGTTACAATGATTTTCTACTTCACTCTGAAGTTCTTTGAACTTTTCAAATGTTTCAGACTTATGTTTCATCAAGTAGATATACATATATCTGCTCAAATCATCTGTGAAGGTCAGAAAATAATGATACCCTCCGCAAGCCTCAACTCTCATCGGACCGCATACATCAGTATGTATTTTTTCCAATAAGTTAGTTGCTCACTCCATTGTTCCGAAGAACAGAGTCTTAGTCATCTTGCCCATGAGGCATGGTTCGCAAGCATCAAATGATTCATAATCAAGTGATTCCAAAAGTTCATCCACATGGAGTTTCTTCATGCGCTTTACACCAATATGACCTAAACGGCAGTTCCACATATAAGTTGCACTATAATTATTAACTTTGCATCTTTTGGCTTCAATATTATGAATATGTGTATCACTACGATCGAGATTCAATAAACCATTTATATTGAGTGTATGACCATAGAAGGTTTTATTCATGTAAATAGAACAACAATTATTCTTTGACTTAAATGAATAGACATATTGCAATAAACATGATCCAATCATATTCATGCTCAATGCAAACACCAAATAACATTTATTTTAGGTTCAACACTAATCCAGAAGGTACAGGGAGTGTGCGATGGTGATCTTATCAACCTTGGAATCACTTCCAGCACACATCATCACCTCGCCCTTAACTAGTCTCTGTTTATTTTGTAACTCTCGTTTCGAGTTACTACTCTTAGCAACTGAGCCAGTATCAAATAACGAGGGGTTGCTATAAACACTAGTAAAGTACACATCAAAAACATGTATATCCAATATACCTTTGTTCACTATGCCATCCTTCTTATCCGCCAATAATCTAGGGTAGTTCCACTTCCAGTGACCATTTCCTTTGCAGTAGAAGCACTCAGTTTCAGGCTTGGGTCTAGCTTTGGGCTTCTTTATGGGAGTGGCAACTTGCTTGCCATTCTTCTTGCAGTTCCCTTTCTTTCCCTTGCCCTTTTACTTGAAACTAGTGGTTTTGTCAACCATCAACATTTGATGATTTTCTTGATTTCTACCTTTGTCGATTTCAGCATCACGAAGAGCTCGGGAATTGTTTTCGTCATCCCTTGCATATTATAGTCCATCACGAAGTTCCAGTAACTTGGTGATAGTGACTGGAGAATTATGTCAATCACATTTTTATCTGGAAGATTAACTCCCACTTGATTCAAGCGATTGTAGTACTCAGACAATCTGAGCACATGCTCACTGGTTGAGCTATTCTCCTTCATCTTGTAGGCAAAGTACTTGTCAGAGGTCTTATACCTCTCGACTCGGGCATGAGTCTGAAATACAAATTTCAGCTCTTGGAACATCTTATATGCTCTGTGGCATTCAAAATGTTTTTGAAGTCCCGGTTCTAAACCATAAAGCATGGTGCACTAAACTATCAAGTAGTCATCATACCGAGCTTTACCAAACGTTCATAAGGTCTGTATCTGCTCCTGCAATAGGTCTGTCACCTAGCGGTGCATCAAGGACATAACTCTTCTGTGCAGCAATGAGGATAATCCTCAGATCACGGACCTAGTCCACATCATTGCTACTATCATCTTTCAACATAGTTTTTCTCTAGGAACATATCAAAAATAAATGGGGAGCTACATCGCGAGCTATTGATCTACAACGTAGTTATGCAAATACTATCAGGACTAAGTTCATGATAAATTAAAGTTCAATTAATCATATTACTTAAGAACTCCCACTTAGATAGACATCTCTCTAGTCATTTAAATGATCACATGATCCAAATCAACTAAACCATGTCCGATCATCACGTGAGATGGAGTGGTTTTCAATGGTGAACATCACTATGTTGATCATATCTACTATATGATTCATGCTCAACCTTTCGGTCTCTAGTGTTCCGAAGCAATATCTGCATATGCTAGGCTCGTCACGTTTAAGCTGAGTATTCCGTGTGTGCAAAACTGTCTTGCACCCATTTTATGTGAATGTAGAGCTTATCACACCCGATCATCACCTGGTGTCTCGGCACGACGAACTGTCGCAACAGTGCAAACTCAGGGAGAACACTTATACCTTGAAATTTAGTGAGAGATCATCTTGTAATGCTACCGCCGAACTAAGCAAAATAAGATACATAAAGGATAAACATCACATGCAATCAAAATATGTGACATGATATGGCCATCATCATCTTGTGCCTTTGATCTCCATCTCCAAAACACCGTCATGATCTCTATCGTCACTGGCATGACACCATGATCTCCATCATCTTGATCTCTACCAACGTGTCGTCACATGGTCGTCTTGCCAATTATTGCTTTTGCAACTATTGCTATCGCATAGCGATAAAGTAAAGCAATTATATGGCCATTGCATCTTATGCAATGAAGAGACAACCATAAGGCTCCTGCCAGTTGTCAATAACTTTAACAAGACATGGTCATCTCATACTATAAAATTTAGCATCATGTCTTGACCATATCACATCACAACATGCCCTGCAAGAACAAGTTAGACGTCCTCTACTATGTTTGTTGCAAGTTTTACGTGGCTGCTACGGGCTGAGCAAGAACTGCTCTTACCTACACATCAAAAACCACAACGCGGTATAGCGATTGCTTTTTGATCTTCAGAAAGAACCCTGTTCATTGAATCCGATTCAACTAAAGCTGGAGAAACAGAGACCCACTAGCCACCTGTGTGCGAAGCACGTCGGTAGAACCGATCTCGCGTAAGCGTACGCGTAATGTCGGTCTGGGTCGCTTCATCCAACAGTACTGTCGAATCAAGAATCAACTAGTGATGGCAAGCAATATGTATATACCCACGCCCACAACTCCTTTGTGTTCTACTCGTGCATATAACATCTACGCATAAACCTAGCTCAGATGTCACTGTTGGGGAACATAGTAATTTCAAAAAAAATCCTACACACACGCAAGATCATGGTGATGCATGGAAACGAGAGGGAAGAGTGTTGTCTATGTACCCTCGTAGACCGTAAGCGGAAGCGTTATGACAACGCGGTTGATGTAGTCATACGTCTTCACGATCGACCGATCCTAGCACCGATGGTACGGCACCTCCGCGATCTGCACACATTCGGCTCGGTGATGTCCCACGAACTCATGATCCAGTAGAGTGTCAAGGGAGAGCTTCGTGAGCACCATGGCGTGATGACGGTGATGATGATGCTACCGGAACAGGGATTCGCCTAAGCACCGCTACGATATGACCGAGGTGGATTATGGTGGAGGGGGGGCACCGCACACGGCTAAGAGATCAATGATCAACTTGTGTGTCCATGGGGTGCCCCCCTTCCCCGTATATAAAGGAGTGGAGGAGGGGAGGGGATGGCCCTCTCTATGGTGCACCCTAGGGGAGTCCTACTCCCACCGGGAGTAGGATTCCCCCCTTTCCCTAGTTGGAGTAGGAGAGGAAGGGAAGGAGGAGTAGGAGAGAAGGAAAGGCACCCCCCCAAACCTATTCCAATTCGGCCTCCTGCCCAAGGGGGGCGCACCAACCCCTTGTGGGCTGGTGTGCTTCCTTCTTATGGCCCATAAGGCCCATAACTACTCCCGGGGGGTTCCGGTAACCTCTCGGTACTCCGGAAAAATGCCCGAACCACTCGGAACCATTCTGATGTCCAAAATAGTCTTCCAATATATCAATCTTTATCTCTCGACCATTTCGAGACTCCTCGTCATGCCCATGATCACATCCGGGACTCTGAACAACCTTCGGTTAATCAAAACACATAAACTCATAATACCGATCGTCACTGAACGTTAAGCGTGCGAACCCTACGGGTTCGAGAACTATGTAGACATGACCGAGACTCACTTTCGGTCAATAACCAATAGAGGAACTTAGATGCTCATATTGGTTCCTACATATTATACGAAGATCTTTATCGGTCAAACCGCATAACAACATATTGTCGGTGGGAACGACACCTATGGGATCACAAGAATCCCTACTGTGGTTAGCGGGGTGCGGGGTCGTGAGAAGAGCGGATCAAACAGATAGCACACGGTTCGTTTATCCAGGTTCGGGCCGCGAGGATGCGTAAAACCCTACTCCTGCTTTGGTGGATTGTATATATGTGTTCTTGAGCTAGATATGGGGCGTGAGGAGCTCCAAAAAGCCGAATCCTTCCTCTGGTCGCCTCGGGCCTCCTTTTATAGAAAAAAGGGGTTGCCATAGTGGCACACAGGAGGTGGAAAGGGTACAGTGATGCGAGGTTATCCCTCGCATTACATGACAAGGCGCATTTAATGCGTCTTGCTTAGGTGTCCTTGCTTTATCGGGGGCGGGGGAGAGATCTGTCTCGTCCGTCGCTGTTCCTTCTTGTGTCGACACGCGCCCTGGCCAGCGACGCCTGTGATGCCATCTAGGTAGGAAGGTAGCTGAGGTGGCGCAGTGGTGGGTCTTCACGAATATCTGCATGCCGCCACGCGGGTGCCTGCCCAGCTGGTTGGGTCGGCAGCTGCATGCATGCGGTGGTGGAGGTTTACTCGGCGTGGGCCTGATGGTGGCCCTGCGGGTGTCCTCGGCAAGGGCCTTGCCGGGGCCCCGGCAAGGGTCTTGCCGAGGCGCCTGCTGTCATCCCCAGCAAGGCGCTTGCCGGGGGCCTTGTGGTCTTCCTCGGCTAGGATCCCACCAAGGGTTGTCGTCTCCTTAGTGCGTATCTGATCTTGAATGTCTTCACAAAGATCTTCATGCCGCCACGGGGATGTCTCCCGAATCCTTGCCCTTTGGGGGCAGTGGACTCAAGGGTGATTTGCTCCGTAGGCGCGGGACGAGTCGCCGCGGCAAGGGTCTTGCCGGGGCTGCTAGAACTGTCTCCCGGCAAGGATCTTGCCGGGGGAGTCCGCTTCATCCCCTTTGCTCTTCGTGGTCTTGGCCTTAGCGTTGTTCTAGTTCTCTTGGGCTTCGATCTTACCCTGGCTCACCTCCCTTGCCTTGCTTGGTGTGGTGGTGCCCGTGGCTCAGACTGCCCGTGCACGGTTATAGGGGTACAAAAAGTGTACCCCTCTTTTTGTACACCGACAGGAGCCCCCGGGCCTGGTCCACACATAAGCACAACGCGTTGTTGGGCTAGGCCCAAAAACGGTGTGCGGGCAGGCGGGGCGGTTTTTACTGCGGTAAGATTCTTCGCGCGCTGCGCTTCCCACGATTCCCGTGCGTGACACGGTGTGGGGAGGCGCGTGTGACGTGGGCGGCATGCGTGGGGTTGGTTCCCGCAGGCATGCGTCACATCGTAGTTAATGTGAAAGGAGGCGGCCCGTGTTTTCCCCCATAAAAAAGGAATAACCGCGGGCGCGCTGCTCACTTTCTCCTCTTTCCTCGTGCCTTTTCCAATCTCAGAGCCACCATTTCCTCTCTTCCTTCCTTCCTAAGCTTCCACCGTCACCCGCCGTCGTTGCTTCGCCATCCCCCTTCCTCAGCCCTCTAAACTTCTTGGCCACCATGGCGCCCAAATCCGTCAAGGGCAAGGGGGTGGCCAAGGGCGCTGGGACTGTGGAGCCGCCGGAGAGCGCGCTGTCGGGGGACCGGACGAAGTCCGCCTTTTTCTTCCCCTCGACGGTTGATGTTCATGAGCTCCGGGCCTCCTTCAGGCCCCTATGGGGAGCGAAGACGGGGGGGAGAGAATTCGGGACACCCGGCGACGCGCATCATTCTTGCTGCTTGCGCCGATCCTGCTCCAAATCGGTATCCCTTTTTCGTCGATTATCTTTCTTGCGGTTTATGCCCCCTTTCTCCGATTTCTTCTACGACATTATGCACACCTTCGGCTTTCGCCTCTTGGATTTTACTCCGAATGCGGTGGCGTGCATGGCTTTCTTCGCGCATCTTTGCGAAGGCTTTGCCGGGGTGCAGCCCAACACGGCGCTCTTCCGCCATTATTTCTTCCCTCGAATCCAGCCGGGAGGTGCCGTCTCTGGTTGCGTCACCTGGTTCCCAAGATCCAAGGGGGCGTACCCGGACGGTGCCATGAAGGAGAGGTGGGAGGAATGGCGTGGCCGGTGGTGCTGGATTGAGGATGAAGACCCGCCGGAATTCTGCAAGGTCCGCCGAGTGCCGCTGGTCCATGGCAGCGATTGGAGCGATGTCGACGCCGCCGACGGGAGGCTCACTGTTGCCACTACTAGGATTCTCTGGCTCACCCGGGCCGGACTCACCCTTGAGATGATCGGGGCGGACTTCATTCGCCGCCAGATCGCCCCGTTGCACAACAAGGGGAGGCCAGCTTGGCTCTTTACGAATCCGGCTGACATTATGCGACTCCGCCCCAGCCTCGATCACAACTTCACAGTGATGGCGCATGCCCACTTCTGCCAGCGGCTTTTCCAGCTTGATGTGGGTCGTGATGGCGAGGTCGAACGGACCGGCAAGGCCGCGAGGGCTGCCGCAAAGGTTGGCAAGGCCCTCAAGGGGCTGTTTTTCAAGCTGCCAGCGGGGGTGGTCCCGTTGTGCAACAATTCACGTCGGTCCGAGATCATCGCCATGATGCCGGACTGTAATGCGCATGGCCCTGTCCCGAGCTGGAAGGAGCCGAAGGACGCGGATGTGCAGCAATTCTTTGACATCCTGATTGAGGTACATGTCAATGCTGGCGCCGAGCGGTGGCTTTTCATGGACACCACCCAGGCAGAGCTGGACTACATCGCCACTAGGGCGAGGGAGGCGCAGCTCGCCATGGAGGCCGGCAGTGCCGGGGCGTGGAGGACAAGGCCGCAACGGCTGTGGAGGAAGAGCAGCTCACCCGGTGGGCGGCGGCCACCGAGGAGGTCAGCAGCACCGACACTGGAGCTCCGCTTGTCGAAGACACGGCCGACGAGTCGTCAGAGGAGGAGGACATGGCGGCGGGCTCGACGCCAACCAGGGGAAGAGGGCGAGTCCTGCGGCGGGCTGGCTCCGGCGAGCCGGTCTGGCTCGGCAGGGCTACGCGGCCTCAATTGACCCTGGATGGGTCTGGGCGTCACACGAGGGCCACGGCAGCCAAGAGGCTGACGAAGGCCGCTAAGAAGAAGAAGACAACAACCCCTTCCTCATCTGGGCGCGCACAAACCCCGCCGTCTTCGCCTCCTCCGGCAGATGTCGACTCGGATGTTGACGCGGAGGTCGCTTTTGATCTCGGACCTCTCAGCCCGAAGAGGAAAAGGAAAATGGTGGAAGAGGAGGAGATGGATGATGAGTAAGTACTCTGTTCCTTACTGCCATTTCCATTCCTCTGAATTAAGTCACTCATCTTGATCTGTTTTTGCTTTTGCAGGGATGCAGAGACGTTGGCCCAGAGGGTGAAGAGGGCCATGGCCTTGGTGGGCGGCCAGCCCCCGGCCAGTGCTTCAAAGTCGCCACTGGTGGTGCTGAGCAGTCCGGATAGCAGCCCCCAGCACAGCCCCCAGCATAAGTTCGTCACCCTCCTCTTATCGACACGTGGTAGACGTTCGATGCTATGGTGTTGACCTTGTCGGGTTTGCAGGAGGGGAGCGGCAGCAGGAGGAGCCGCAGAGTGCTAGCCCCAACACACCACCCCCATCGACTACGCCGCCGCGAGGGGCGTCCCCGGCAAGGGCATCAAGCACGGAGCCCACACCCATGGAGGAAGAGGGGAACTTGGGCGCTGGTGACTCTGCCACGGCGCCGAATGCTGGCGGGGAGGGGACTTCTGCTTCACAGCCTGGCACTGGTGAGTCGCCTGTCCTCCGTCTCTGTTTTTCCCTTATTCTTTTTCTTGGCTTCAATGCTCCCATTACTACCCAGGCCCTCCTTCAATAGGTATGGAGGACGTGGATATTGTTGTTGGGAATATTGCTGAGGAGGCCGCGGCGGAGGCCGACAGGATTGCCGCCGAGGAAGCCGCCAGGGATGCTGACGAGGTCGCCGCTGATGAGGCCGCCAAGGATGCTGCCAAAGACACCGCTGCGGGGGCTGCCAAGGCAACCGGCGAGGCTTCTGCCGAGGGCGCCAATGGTGGGCCTGCCGGGGGAGCCGACAAGGCCACTGCCGAGGAAGAGGTGGTTGATGATCAGCCTCCCTCCTCCTCAACCTCGGGCCCTGACAGATACCTGAAGGTGGGAGACGATCTTTTCGACCATCTCCCAGGGGCGTCAAGTTCCCAAGCGCCCACTGAAGGGGAAGTCTTTGACAGTGAGGTGCTTGCCGCCACCGGGCTCGAGGTTGTCGATGAGCCGGGCATTGGCAGTGATGGTTCTCCAGAAGAGCAGCTTTTCCGCGCTATGGGGGCCAACTTCCAAAAACTCCAGGCGCTCTACCGTGTCCGTCTGGACAAGGTTAAGTCCAGGACGGCAATGGTGGACCAGGCGGAGGTGGATTTCAAGGCGCGCATTACTGAGACACAGACCTGGTTCCACCAGACTCGCGAGGAGCAGAGGGCCTTTCAGGAGGAATTGGCCAAGCGCAATGCCGAGCTCACCATGAAGATGGCTGACATCGAGAAGGCCCAGGAAAGGGCGGCGAACTTGGCTGCCGCGGCCGAGGCCGTCCGGAACCAGCATCAAGCCGCACTAGATTCCCAGGAAGAGGACCTCACCGTGCGTGAGGCGAAGCTTGCCGCAGCGCTCCGTGGCAAGGATGAGGAGCTCGAGGCCCTTGTCGCAGGGCGGACTCGCGAGCTGGAGCAGAGGCACAAGGAGGCACTCGATGCCCAGGCTCTGGCCCATGCCGACAAAGTAAGGGAGTTGGAGGTGGAGCGGGACGAGCTGAAGGAGCAGGCCCTCAAGCTGTCCAACGAGAAGAGCACGCTCAACAGCACCTTGGTAGAGGCGCAAGGAGCGGTCATCACCAGGGCTGGGGAGCTCTCCGAAGCGCAAAACTCCATCAGAGATCTCAAGATGAATCTGGAGAATCTCGAGAAGATGTTGTCAGAGAGCACGACTCGGGAGGAGACCTTGACCAGGAGCCTGGAGGAGGAGAAGCAGCTGCGGGTGAACGAGGCCGCCTCCCACCAGGAATATCTGGTGGGCGAGAACAGATGGATCAGCCATCTGGAGGACGTCGCCGGCAGGGTCACCTCGCAGTTGGCCACCATGGGGATGCCCCTGAGCACAGCAGGACCGTCAACGCCAAGCTGACCCAGTTCTTCGAGGGCGTCCTTGGAGCCTTGGCTTATCTTCACTCCAGCAGAGCGACCACGTTGGCCGGGGAAGCCCGGTGACTTTGCCGGGGGGGTCATGACCAAGGTCCTCACCAAGATGGCGTACTGGAATCCCGACCTCGACTTCGATGTCGTGATGGATAGCTTGCCGGATGGTACTGACCTCACGGTGCTCAAGGAGCGCATCAAGCCCGTCATTAGCAGCATCGACGAAATCAAGAGGGTGGAAGGCCAGCGTCGGGATTAGGCATCCCGTTCTTCACCGCCGCTGCAGGTTCACGACCAAGACAAATTTCATCTTTAGTTAGAACCGCAACAATGATGTGATGTAATATAACTTTGTAGTACTCTTAATTTCATGCACGTCATTTCCCCGTTCAATTCCTCTTTGTATGCGCGCCCTACATCGATTGGGTAGGCTCGCCGGCGCAGAAGCCCCTAGCGGAGTTTTGGGGACGGATCCCCATGGGCCTGCTGGGTATGCATGCTGCCGGACGAGCCACCTTTCCGTTCTGAATGCGGCTGCTCAAACTGTCGAGCTTGACTCGAGTCAGAATCGAGAGCGTTGTTGATCGCGGAAGGCTACTCTGCCATTCTTGACGCAGCCGCTTGAGCTATTGAGCGGACTCGAAACAGGGCAAGGGCATTGCCGATCGTGGGAGAGCCCCCTGGCATGCAGGTTTCTCATACAAAGGCGTGACATCTCCGGGGGGAATAACCTCATATGAGAAGGATAGAACAAACAAGGGTTCAGTGAAACTTAGCTTCTGTTTGCAATCGCTCGAGTGCCGATCTTCTGGCCTCCTTTCTTCTCCAAGGGACACAAAGATGAAGGAGTGCTGGGCTAACTGCTAAAGCCGATTCTCACAACTGCGCACCCTACCTGGCGCGCCAAAGATGTCGGTGGGAACGACACCTATGGGATCACAAGAATCCCTACTGTGGTTAGCGGGGCGCGGGGTAGTGAGAAGAGCGGATCAAACAGATAGCACACGGTACGTTTGTCCAGGTTCGGGCCGCGAGGATGTGTAAAACCCTACTCCTGCTTTGGTGGATTGTATATATGTGTTCTTGAGCTAGATATGGGGCGTGAGGAGCTCCAAAAAGCCGAATCCTTCCTCCGGTCACCTTGGGCCTCCTTTTATAGAAAAAAGGGGTTGCCATAGTGGCACACAGGAGGTGGAAAGGGTACAATGATGCGAGGTTATCCCTCGCATTACATGAGAAGGCGCATTTAATGCGTCTTGCTTAGGTGTCCTTGCTTTATCGGGGACGGGGGAGAGATCTTTCTCGTCCGTTGCCGCTCCTTCTTGTGTCGACACGCGCCCTGGCCAGCAATGCCTGCGATGCCATGTAGGTAGGCACGCAGCTGAGGTGGCGCAGTGGTGGGTCTTCATGAAGATCTGCATGCCGCCACGCGGGTGCCTGCCTAGCTGGTTGGGTCGGCAGCTGCATGCATGCGGTGGTGGAGGTTTAGTCGGCATGGGCCTGATGGTGGCCCTGCGGGTGTCCTCGGCAAAGGCCTTGCCGGGGCCCCGGCAAGGGTCTTGCCGAGGCGCCTGCTGTCATCCCTGGCAAGGCGCTTGCCGGGGGCCTTGCGGTCTTCCTCGGCTGGGATCCTGCCAAGGGTTGTCGTCTCCTTAGTGCGTATCTGATCTTGAATGTCTTCACAAAGATCTGCATGCCGCCACGGGGATGTCTCCTGAATCCTTGCCCTTTGGGGGCAATGGACTCAAGGGTGATTTGCTCCGTAGGCGCGGGACGAGTCGCTGCGGCAAGGGTCTTGCTGGGGCTGCTAGAACTGTCACCCAGCAAGGATCTTGCCGGGGGAGTCTGCTTCGTCCCCTTTGCTCTTCGTGGTCTTGGCCTTGGCGTTGTTCTAGTTCTCTTGAGCTTCGGTCTTACCCTGGCTCACCTCCCTTGCCTTGCTTGGTGTGGTGGTGCCCGTGGCTCAGACTGCCCGTGCACAGTTATAGGGGTACAAAAAGTGTACCCCTCTTTTTGTACACTGACACATATGTTGTTCCCTTTGTCATCGGTATGTTACTTGCCCGAGATTCGATCGTTGGTATATCAATACCTAGTTCAATCTCGTTACCGGCAAATCTCTTTAATTGTTCTGTAATGCGCCATCCCGCAACTAACTGATGTCTACTACACAACCTTCTTCTTGTAGACGTTATTGGGCCTCCAAGTGCAGAGGTTTGTAGGACAGTAGCAAATTTCCCTCAAGTGGATGACCTAAGGTTTATCAATCCGTAGGAGGCGTAGGATGAAGATGGTCTCTCTCAAGCAACCCTGCAACCAAATAACAAAGAGTCTCTTGTGTCCCCAACACACCCAATACAATGGTAAATTGTATAGGTGCACTAGTTCGGCGAAGAGATGGTGATACAAGTGGTATATGGATAGTAGATAAAGGTTTTTGTAATCTGAAAATATAAAAACAGCAAGGTAACTAATGATAAAGGTGAGCACGAACGGTATTGCAATGCGTTGAAACAAGGCCTAGGGTTCATACTTTCACTAGTGCAAGTCCTCTCAACAATAATAACATAATTGGATCATATAACTATCCCTCAACATGCAACAAAGAGTCACTCCAAAGTCACTAATAGCGGAGAACAAACGAAGATATTATGGTAGGGTACGAAACCACCTCAAAGTTATTCTTTCCAATCAATCCGTTGGGCTATTCCTATAAGTGTCACAAACAGCCCTAGAGTTCGTACAAGAATAACACCTTAAGACACAAATCAACCAAAACCCTAATGTCACCTAGATACTCCAATGTCACCTCAAGTATCCGTGGGTATGATTATACGATATGCATCACACAATCTCAGATTCATCTATTCAAACCAATACAAAGTACTTCAAAGAGTGCCCCAAAGATTCTACCAATGAGTCAAGACGAAAATGTGTGCCAACCCCTATGCATAGGTTCATGGGCGGAACCCGCAAGTTGATCACCAAAACATACATCAAGTGGATCAATAGAATACCCCATTGTCACCACGGGTATCCCACGCAAGACATACATCAAGTGTTCTCAAATCCTTAAAGACTCAATCCGATAAGATAACTTCAAAGGGAAAACTCAATCCATTACAAGAGAGTAGAGGGGGAGAAACATCATAAGATCCAACTATAATAGCAAAGCTCGCGATACATCAAGATCGTATCACCTCAAGAACACGAGAGAGAGAGAGAGAGAGAGATCAAACACATAGCTACTCCCTCCTCGTCATGGAGAGCACCAGGATGATGAAGATGGCCACCGGAGAGGGATTTCCCCCTCCGGCAGGGTGCCGGGACGGGTCTAGATTGGTTTTCGGTGACTACGGGGGCTTCTGGCGGCGGAATTCCCGATCTATTGTCATCCTCAAAGTTTTTAGGGTAAATGGGTATATATGGGAGGAAGAAGTATGTCGGTGGACCTCCGAGCTGTCCACGAGGCAGGGGGCGCACCCCCGCCCTCGTGGGCAGCCCGGGACTCTCCTGGTCCAACTCCAATACTCCATGGGCTTCTTCTGGTCCAAAAATAAGTTCCGTGAAGTTTCAGGTCAATTGGACTCCTTTTGATTTTCCTTTTCTGCGATACTCTAAAACAAGGAAAAAACAGAAACTGGCACTGGGCTCAGGGTTAATAGGTTAGTCCCAAAAATAATATAAAAGTGTATAATAAAGCCCATAAACATCCAAAACAGATAATATAATAGCATGGAACAATCAAAAATTATAGATATGTTGGAGACGTATCACTAACTCATTAGTCACATTGCTTGCAAGGCTTATAGTGATGTGCGTTACTGAGAGGGCCCAGAGATACCTCTCCGATACTCAGAGTGACAAATCCTAATCTCGATTTATGCCAACTCAACAAACACCATTGGAGACACATGTAGAGCACCTTTATAATCACCCAGTTACGTTGTGTCGTTTGGTAGCACACAAAGTGTTCCTCCGGTATTCGGGAGTTGCATGATCTCATAGTCATAGGAACATGTATAAGTTATGGAGAAAGCAATAGCAACAAACTAAACGATCATCGTGCTAAGCTAACGGATGGGTCAAGTCAATCACATCATTCTCTAATGGTGTGATCCTGTTAATCAAATGACAACTCATGTCTATGGTTAGGAAACATAAACATCATTGATTCAACGAGCTAGTCAAGTAGAGGAAAACTAGTGAGACTCTGTTTGTCTATGTATTCACACATGTACTAAGTTTCCGGTTAATACAATTCTAGCATGAATAATAAACATTTATCATGATATAAGGAAATAAGTAATAACTTTATTATTGCCTCTAGGGCATATTTCCTTCATATAGTGTGTCCAAGGTCAATACAGAAATTATTTTAGAGGTTTTCCCTTACTTTGTTCGTGTTAACAAACAATTCAAAATACCTTAACTTTTTTAGAACTGGTCCAAGTCAAATAGCAATGATTTGAAACACTTCTTTTTCCATTACACTATTTTGAAAACCTAACGACTAGATCATATGGATATGGAAAATTATAGGATTTTCGATCCTAGTGGAAAAAGGAGGCAAATAGATACCCAATTTAAAGTGAGTAAATAGAATTATCCACCAGTCAAGATTTTCAGGATTGTCACCCATTCAATGTAAAGGGATATTGTACAATGTGGGGAATTTGATGCAAAAGGTCTCCCATTAAGGCAAGTGTCTTCTCAGAAAAGCATTCTGCTTCCATCCCCTACAATTATCTCGGTATATCTATGAAAAGCATGATTAAATTCACCAGACTCTTGCCATAGGTCATAACAGTGATCCATGATTCCTTTCTTCCACAATGACAACACTTGTCTCTACAAATATTTCCCTTTTAGTTGTGTTTGTCATGTATCTACAATTTTTTCCGATCACAACAATAGTTTGCAATGTATGCTCTAATTCAATGGGGTGAGATAAAGAATTCTCAAACCTCCATAATCCTTTGCTAAGTGCACTATAGGTCGGTATAACATATGGTACTTCTTTCGATTAGTTTATTGCCATAACATTCTACCCTGTGATAATCTATTCTCTTAAAAACTCCATCAAGTGGATCAATAGAATACCCCATTGTCACCACGGGTATCCCACGCAAGACATACATCAAGTGTTCTCAAATCCTTAAAGACTCAATCCGATAAGATAACTTCAAAGGGAAAACTCAATCCATTACAAGAGAGTAGAGGGGGAGAAACATCATAAGATCCAACTATAATAGCAAAGCTCGCGATACATCAAGATCGTATCACCTCAAGAACACGAGAGAGATAGATCAAACACATAGCTACTGGTAAATACCCTCAGCCCCGAGGGAGAACTACTCCCTCCTCATCATGGAGAGCACCGGGATGATGAAGATGGCCACCGGAGAGGGAATTCCCCCTCCGGCAGGGTGCCGGAACGGGTCTAGATTGGTTTTCAGTGGCTACGGAGGCTTCTGGCGGCGGAACTCCCGATCTATTATTGTCCTCGAAGTTTTTAGGGTAAATGGGTATATATGGGACGAAGAAGTACGTCGGTGGACCTCCGGGCTGTCCACGAGGCAGGGGGCACGCCCAGGGGGTGGGCGCGCCCCCCATCCTCATGGGCAGCCCGTGACTCTCCTGGTCCAACTCCGATACTTCGTGGGCTTCTTCTGGTCCGAAAATAAGTTCCGTGAAGTTTCAGGTCAATTGAACTCCGTTTGATTTTCCTTTTCTGCGATACTCTAAAACATGGAAAAAACAAAAACTGACACTGGGCTCTGGGTTAATAGGTTAGTCCCAAAAATAATATAAAAGTGTATAATAAAGCCCATAAACATCCAAAACAGATAATATAATAGCATGGAACAATCAAAAATTATGGATACGTTGGAGACGTATCAGCATCCCCAAGCTTAATTCATGCTCGTCCTCGAGTAGGTAAATGATAAAAACAGAATTTTTGATGTGGAATGCTACCTAACATATTCATCATGTATTTCTATTTATTGTAGCAAGAATATTTAGATCCATAAGATTCAAGACAAAAGTTTAATATTGACATAAAAATAATAATACTTCAAGCATACTAACTAAGCAATCATGTCTTCTCAAAATAACATGGCCAAAGAAAGTTCATCCCTACAAAATCATATAGTTTGGTCATGCTCCATTTTCATCACACAAGAATTCTCTCATCATGCACAACCCCGATGACAAGCCAAGTAATTGTTTCATACTTTAGTAATCTCAAACTTTTTTCAACTTTCACGCAATACATGAGAGTGAGACATGGATATAGCACTATGGGTGGAATAGAATATAATGAGGGGGTTATGTGGAGAAGACAAAAAGGAGAAAGTCTCACATCGACACGGCTAATCAATGGGCTAGGGAGATGCCCATCAATTGATGTCAATGCAAGGAGTAGGGATTGCCATGCAGCGGATGCACTAGAGCTATAAATGTATGAAAGCTCAACAAAAGAACTAAGTGGGTGTGCATCCAACTTGCTTGCTCACGAAGACCTAGGGCACTTGAGGAGGCCCATTGTTGGAATATAGAAGCCAAGTTCTATAATCAAAAATTTCCCACTAGTATATGAAAGTGACAACATAAGAGACTCTCTATCATGAAGATCTTGGTGCTACTTTGAAGCACAAGTGTGGTAAAAGGATAGTAACATTGTCCCTTCTCTCTTTTTCTCTCATATTTATTTTTTTTGTTTTTGTTTTTGGCCTTCTCTTTTTTTCGTCCGGAGTCTCATCCCGACTTGTGGGGGAATCATAGTCTCCATCATCCTTTCCTCACTGGGACAATGCCCTAATAATTATGATCATCACTCTTTTATTTACTTACAACTCAACAATTACAACTCGATACTTAGAACAAGATATGACTCTATATGAATGCCTCCGGCGGTGTACCGAGATTGCGATGAATCAAGTGTGACATGTATGAAAAATTATGAACGGTGGCTTTGCCACAAATATGATGTCAACTACATGATCATGCAAAGCAATATGACAATGATGATGCGTGTCATAATAAACGGAACGGTGGAAAGTTGCATGGCAATATATCTCAGAATGGCTATGGAAATGTCATAATAGGTAGGTATGGTGGTTGTTTTGAGGAAGATATAAGGAGGTTTATGTGTGAAAGAGCGTATCATATCACGGGGTTTGGATGCACCGGCGAAGTTTGCACCAACTCTCAATGTGAGAAAGGGCAAAGCACGGTACCGAAGAGGCTAGCAATGATGGAAGGGTAAGAGTGCGTATAATCCATGGACTCAACATTAGTCATAAAGAACTCACATACTTATTGCAAAAATCTACAAGTCATCAAAAACCAAGTATTACGCGCATGGTCCTAGGGGAATAGATTGGTAGGAAAAGACCATCGCTCGTCCCCGACCGCCACTCATAAGGAAGACAATCAAATAACACCTCATGTTTCAAATTTGTTACACAACGTTTACCATATGTGCATGCTACTGGACTTGAAAACTTCAACACAAGTATTCCTCAAATTCACAACTACTCAACTAGCACAACTTTGATATCACTATCTCCATATCTCAAAACAATCATCAAGTATCAAACTTCTCTTAGTATTCAATGCACTTATATGAAAGTTTTTATTATATCCCTCTTGGATGCCCATAATATTAGGACTAGTTTCATAATCAAAGCAAACTACCATGCTGTTCTAAAGACTCTCAAAATAATATAAGCGAAGCATGAGAGTTCATCTATTTCTTCAAAATAAAACCACCACCGTGCTCTAAAAAGATATAAGTGAAGTACTAGAGCAAATGACAAACTACTCCGAAAGATATAATTGAAGATCAATGAGTAGTCGAATAATTATGCAACTATGTGAAGACTCTCTAACATTTAAGAATTTCAGATCTTGGTATTTTATTCAAAGAGCAAGCAAAACTAAAGAAAATAAAATGACGCTCCAAGCAAAACACATATCATGTGGTGAATAAAAATATAGCTCCAAGTAAAGTTATCGATGAACGAACACGAAAGAGGGGATGCCTTCCGGGGCATCCCCAAGCTTAGGCTCTTGCCACTCCTTGTTCCATAATCCATCGAATCTTTACCCAAAACTTGAAAACTTCACAACACAAAACTCAAAATAGAAAATCTCGTGAGCTCCGTTAGCGAAAGAAAACAAAACACCACTTCAAGGTACTGTAATGAACTCATTCTTTATTTATATTAGTGTTAAACCTACTGTATTACAACTTCTCTATGGTTTATAAACTCTTTTACTAGCCATAGATTCATCAAAATAAGTAAACAACACACGAAAAAACAGAATCTGTCAAAAACAGAACAGTCTGTAGTAATCTGTGACTAACTCAAACTTCTGCAACCCCAAAAATTCTAAAATAAATTTCTGGACGTAAGGAATTTATCTATTGACAATCTTCAAAAAGAATTAACTAAATATCACTTTCCAAATAAAAATGGCAGCAATTCTCATGAGCGCTAAAGTTTCTGTTTTTTACAGCAAGATCAAAAAGACTTTCCCCCAAGTCTTCCCAACGGTTCTACTTGGCACAAACACTAATTAAAAGCATAAAACCACATCTAAACAGAGGTTAGATGAATTATTTATTACTAAACAGGAACAAAAAGCAAGGAACAAAAATAAAATTGGGTTGCCTCCCAACAAGCGCTATCGTTTAACGCCCCTATGATGATTTCAATGATGCTCACATAAAAGATAAGAATTGAGACATAAAGAGAGCATCATGAAGAATATGACTAGCACATTTAAGTCTAACCCACTTCCTATGCATAGGGATTTTGTGAGCAAACAACTTATGGGAACAAGAATCAACTTGCATAGGAAGGTAAAACAAGCATAGCTTCAAGATTTTCAACACATAGAGAGGAAACTTGATATTATTGCAATTCCTACAAGCATATGTTCCTCCCTCATAATAATTTTCAGTAGCATCATGAATGAATTCAACAATATAGCCAGCACCTAAAGCATTCTTTTCATGATCTACAAGCACAGAAATTTCATTACTCTCCACACAAGCAAAATTCTTCTCATGAATAATAGTGGGAGCAAACTCAACAAAATAATTATCATGTGAGGCATAATCCAATTGAAAACTAAAATCATGATGACAAGTTTCATGGATATCATTATTCTTTATAGCATACAAGTCATCACAATAATCATCATAGATAGCAACTTTCTTCTCATAATCAATTGAAACCTCTTCCGAAATAGTGGATTCATCACAAAATAAAGTCATGACCTCTCTAAATCCACTTTCATCAATATAATCATCATAAATAGGAGGCATGCTTTCATCATAATAAATTTTCTCATCAAAACTTGGGGGACAAGAAATATCACCTTCATCAAACATAGCTTCCCCAAGCTTGTGGCTTTGCATGTCATTAGCATCATAGATATTCAAGGAATTCATACTAACAACATTGCAATCATGCTCATCATTCAAATATTTAGTGCCAAACATTTTAATGCATTCTTCTTCTAACACTTTGGCACAATTTTCCTTCCCATCATACTCACGAAAGATATTAAAAAGATGAAGCGTGTGAGGTAAACTCAATTTCATTTTTTATAGTTTTCTTTTATAAACTAAACTAGTGCTAAAAAAAGAAACAAAAAGATTTGATTGCAATATCTAAAGATATACCTTCAAGCTCTAACCTCCCCGGCAACGGCGCCGGAAAAGAGCTTGATGTCTACTACACAACCTTCTTCTTGTAGACGTTATTGGGCCTCCAAGTGCAGAGGTTTGTAGGACAGTAGCAAATTTCCCTCAAGTGGATGACCTAAGGTTTATCAATCCGTAGGAGGCGTAGGATGAAGATGGTCTCTCTCAAGCAACCCTGCAACCAAATAACAAAGAGTCTCTTGTGTCCCCAACACACCCAATACAATGGTAAATTGTATAGGTGCACTAGTTCGGCGAAGAGATGGTGATACAAGTGGTATATGGATAGTAGATAAAGGTTTTTGTAATCTAAAAATATAAAAACAGCAAGGTAACTAATGATAAAGTGAGCACGAATGGTATTGCAATGCGTTGAAACAAGGCCTAGGGTTCATACTTTCACTACTGCAAGTCCTCTCAACAATAATAACATAATTGGATCATATAACTTTCCCTCAACATGCAACAAAGAGTCACTTCAAAGTCACTAATAGCGGAGAACAAACGAAGATATTATGGTAGGGTACGAAACCACCTCAAAGTTATTCTTTCCAATCAATCTGTTGGGCTATTCCTATAAGTGTCACAAACAGCCCTAGAGTTCGTACTAGAATAACACCTTAAGACACAAATCAACCAAAACCCTAATGTCACCTAGATACTCCAATGTCACCTCAAGTATCCGTGGGTATGATTATACGATATGCATCACACAATCTCAGATTCATCTATTCAAACCAACACAAAGTACTTCAAAGAGTGCCCCAAAGATTCTACCGGAGAATCAAGACGAAAACGTGTGCCATCCCCTATGCATAGGTTCATGGGTGGAACCCGCAAGTTCATCACCAAAACATACATCAAGTGGATCAATAGAATACCCCATTGTCACCACGGGTATACCACGCAAGACATACATCAAGTGTTCTCAAATCCTTAAAGACTCAATCCGATAAGATAACTTCAAAGGGAAAACTCAATCCATTACAAGAGAGTAGAGGGGGAGAAACATCATAAGATCCAACTATAATAGCAAAGCTCGCGATACATCAAGATCGTATCACCTCAAGAACACGAGAGAGAGAAAGAGAGAGAGAGAGAGATCAAACACATAGCTACTGGTACATACCCTCGGCCCCGAGGGAGAACTACTCCCTCCTCGTCATGGAGAGCACCGGGATGATGAAGATGGACACCGGAGAGGGATTTCCCCCTCCGGCAGGGTGCCAGAACGGGTCTAGATTGGTTTTCGGTGGCTACGGAGGCTTCTGGCGGCGAAACTCCTGATCTATTGTCGTCCTCGAAGTTTTTAGGGTAAATGGGTATATATGGGAGGAAGAAGTACGTCGGTGGACCTCCGAGCTGTCCACGAGGCAGGGGGGCACGCCCCTCCACCCTCGTGGGCAGCCCAGGACTCTCCTCGTCCAACTCCGATACTCCGTGTGCTTCTTCTGGTCCAAAAATAAGTTCCGTGAAGTTTCAGGTCAATTGGACTCCGTTTGATTTTCCTTTTCTGCGATACTCTAAAACAAGGAAAAAATAGAAACTGGCACTGGGCTCTGGGTTAATAGGTTAGTCCCAAAAATAATATAAAAGTGTATAATAAATCCCATAAACATCCAAAACAGATAATATAATAACATGGAACAATAAAAAATTATAGATACGTTGGAGACGTATCACTAACTCATTAGTCACATTGCTTGCAAGGCTTATAGTGATGTGCGTTACCGAGAGGGCCCAGAGATACCTCTCCGATACTCGGAGTGACAAATCCTAATCTCGATTTATGTCAACTCAACAAACACCATTGGAGACACATGTAGAGCACCTTTATAATCACACAGTTACGTTGTGACGTTTGGTACCACACAAAGTGTTCCTCCGGTATTCGGGAGTTGCATGATCTCAGTCATAGGAACATGTATAAGTTATGGAGAAAGCAATAGCAACAAACTAAATGATCATCGTGCTAAGCTAACGGATGGGTCAAGTCAATCACATCATTCTCTAATGATGTAATCCTGTTAATCAAATGACAACTCATGTCTATGGTTATGAAACATAACCATCATTGATTCAATGAGCTAGTCAAGTAGAGGAAAACTAGTGAGACTCTGTTTGTCTATGTATTCACACATGTACTAAGTTTCTGGTTAATACAATTCTAGCATGAATAATAAACATTTATCATGATATAAGGAAATAAGTAATAACTTTATTATTGCCTCTAGGGCATATTTCCTTCATATAGTGTGTCCAAGGTCAATACGGAAATTCTTTTAGAGGTTTTCCCTTACTTTGTTCGTGTTAACAAACAATTCAAAATACCTCAACTTTTTTAGAACTGGTCCAAGTCAAATAGCAATGATTTGAAACACTTCTTTTCCATTACACTATTTTGAAAACCTAACGACTACATCATATGGATATGGAAAATTATAGGATTTTCGATCCTAGTGGAAAAGGGAGGCAAATAGATACCCAATTTAAAGTGAGTAAATAGAATGATCCACCAGTCAAGATTTTCTGGATTGTCACCCATTCAATGTAAAGGGATATTGTACAATGAGGGGAATTTGATGCAAAAGGTCTCCCATTAAGGCAAGTGTCTTCTCAGAAAAGCATTTTGCTTCCATCCCCTACAATTATCTCGGTATATCTATGAAAAGCATGATTAAATTCACCAGACTTTTGCCATAGGTCATAACAGTGATCCATGATTCCTTTCTTCCACAATGACAACACTTGTCTCTACAAATATTCCCCTTTTAGCTGTGTTTGTCATGAATCTACAATTTTTTCCGATCACAACAATAGTTTGCAATGTATGCTCTAATTCAATGGGGTGAGATAAAGAATTCTCAAACCTCCATAATCCTTTGCTAAGTGCACTATAGGTCGGTATAACATATGGTACTTCTTTCGATTAGTCTGTTGCCATAACATTCTACCCTGTGATAATCCATTCTCTTAACAACTCCATTAGGGCCTCCACAAGGGAACCATGTGCAGGGGAACACTGCTCATGAAACAATTCGCCAAAGCTGCCCTTTGCCTCCTATTGATAGGATGTTTCTTTTCCATATGAGGAGTTTCTTTTCAACTTCATATTAATTTGGTTTCCAATGTGAATCACTTGACATCAATTGGAACCCCCGAGAAAGAGAAATGAAAAGTATCCATATTGCAAGTGAAGATTTCACGGTGGTTGTAATCTAGGAAAGGATATCTCCTAGAAAATAAACTTCACTCCTATAAAAATATATTTCCAACCTAAAATTATATTCAATTTTACACATCATGAACTTGAGATTTCTAGCATTTTTCATGCCATTCTTATGTAAAAAATACAGTGTCATCAACATATTGCAAAATTGCTAGACCACAATCTACTAGATGAGGCACCAAAACTTTTAGACAACCCAAATATTGAACTTTCTTGATAAGCCTGGTTAGCCCATCTGCTATAATACCAAAAAAGTGGGGGAGAAAGGGGATGACTGCCTAACACCCTTGAAAGTGAGGAAGTATGACATCCATAGTATTCAACTCTATAGACAGTCGTCCACCCCAAGCAATTTTTATTATCCAATCACATCAAACATCTTAATCCTTTGGTGTGTGTCATTTGGTAAAGAAAAGACCATTTGACTTTATCATGGGCATACGTAAAATCCGTCTTAAGAAAAAAAACTTATTTTTTGTTAGAGTGAATCTCATGTGTTGTTTCATGCAACGGGACAATACCCTCCATGATATTTTTCTCTTTAATAAACCTAGTTTGTGTGTCACAAACCACCTTAGGAAACATTATACTCAGCGAGATGCAAATTGTGGAGAAATGTTGACGTAGAGGGATGGTTGTGGAACGAGTGTGGTCGCACATTATAGTTGCTGGGGTTGCCGAAAAGTGATGGTGACAACACATGAGTGACGTCGGTGGTGGTGCTAATCGAGCGTCCGGCCTCTAACTTCGGGGTGAAAGCCTAGGACTGGCCCGAGTTGGTTATACCTGCCAATGGTGATGTTCTTACGTTGTTACCTTGTTCAAGGCATTGCTCGGATATGTTCGGACTGATTTTTTACGATGGAAACCTAGATTCTGACCTTCGCTGGTAGAACAGCGACGGTGACCCATGGTCGTCGCTTCTTTCCAGAAGGAGTTACTGTTTAAGAACATCGTGATCCATATGGTGTAATGAGATGGTTGGTGTGGATATAGTTATTGTTGTAGTTTATCGATCATAGATATGATCATTTTAGTCAACAAAATTGTGTGTTCATCGTGTTTCTAAATGCTTCATTTGAAGACAATAAAATCTACCCTATGTCGACAGAATGTCTGCACGCAGTGGAAGACAACCTTGGTGAATTTTTAGTGATAATTAAGTGGTTCCCCATTCACATCAACAAAATGTTGGCTATGAGCAACAAAACTTATGCCATTGAATTTGTTTTTCGTCACAGTTTTTCACAAAACTCGTAGGCCTCCTTTGGTTTAGAGGAATTTTGTAGAATTTTCATAGGATAGAATTTTTATAGGAAAAATTCCATCAGAGCTCTTTGGTCTTCCTTTGGTTTAGAGGAATTTCATAGGAATTCTAGAGGATAGGATTCTTATAGGATTTTTTTCCTTTAGAGCCATTTGGTTCATAGGAATGGATTCCTATTCCTACATAGGATTGGTTCCTATCCTCCACATTTCATAGGAAAATAAAAAAGAGCCTAGACTCAATGGAAAAATTTCTTTGGTGTCAACCAAATGACATCCTGTTTCTTATTCCTACTCGTAGGATTTGAGATACATGTCATCTCATTTCCTACAAGATTCCTATTCCTATGATAATCCTATCCTATGAACCAAAAGAGGCCTTGGTTTGTAGGAATGAAATCCTATTTTTATGAAGGAATTTTTCCTATCCTTCACATTTGATAGAAAAATAAATATTAGCCTAGATTCAATGGAAAAAATCTTATGGTGTGAATTAAAGGGCATCTCCTTTTTTATTCCTATGCATAGGATTTGAGATGCATGTTATCTCATTTCCGACTTTCCTATTCCTATGATTTTTAATCCTATGAACCAAAGGAGGCCTTATTGATGGACAAAGTTGAGTATATACATATGCGTTGAGGTTGCATTACGTGCGTTCGTGCCGGAGTTTGGCAAGTTCTATCTTACTTTACCATCTTCCAACCATATAAAGCTAAAGCACGCAATCTGCCTTGCTCTTGAAAAGAAAGGCATGCCGGAAAGAGGCTACAAATTCCCTTCCAACGCGTGGTTGGCAAGAACATACTGACCGTTTCGAGCTCTTTTGCTTGCCATCTACTCCCTCCGTTCCTAAATACAAGTCTTTATAGAAATTTCACTATGGACTACATACGAAGCAAAATGAGTGAATCTACACTCCAAAATGCATCTATATAGATCCGTATGTGGTCATAGTGGAATCTCTACAAAGACTTATATTTAGGAACGGAGGGAGTAGTACTCCATAATACATAAACATGATCGATTGGAACAAAGCTGTTCTAGGAATAATGCCCGGTGTAGCCACTGGGGTAAACACGCAGCAGACTAACAGTAAGCACTAGGCCCATGTATTTAGATGGCATCACAAATAACAGATAGATAACATACCATCTCAGATCCTGACAAGTCCAGCAAAATCTCAAACACTACTAAATTTTCATCTGATACACCAATAACAGTGATGAGTGATTCACACAATATTTCACGATTTTGGGGCAAAGATACAACGCTGACCAAAAGCTCAACAGTCTGCCCACCAAAGTGATCTAAGCAGCAGCAACCTCCTTCTTAAGCTTCGCTAGCTCCTGCCTGATAGCTCCTCCCCTCTGTTTACATTGTAATCATAAATGTCAGGAATGCATGCACAATTTGCTTACAGGAATTAAGCATGAAAGAGCCTTTGAGAATCTCACCTTGATCTTGGCGAGCATGACCTTGAACCTGTCGAAGTCATTGAGCGATGCCCTCCTCTTCTGGACAACCAGCTTCTTGCCCCATGAGCTGTTTTCCCACTTGGTCTTCACATCTGCAATCAGGATGCCATTTTAAACAGTTGATATTAACAATTTTTTAAGATTTATTGAAGGGCTAGTTTAATACCAGCTTCCTCCATTGCTTTGATCAAAGTTGCCTTCTTAGGGATCCGCTTGATGTCAATCTTGATGTCGGTCAGAGAGAGCCGCTTGAAGTTCATCTGGCAGCGGACCATGTCCGGAGCATCAACAAGTGCCTGTTTTCACATAAAAGCAAATGCATTGAGTACTTTGGCAACCAAAGAAAACCATATACTTCGGCAAATGCAAATATATACAAATATCGACTCTAGCGAAGGTAACGGTTAAAGAAGTATCAACACATATCAAAAGCAGATGAGGCAATCATCATTGAGAATGTAGACAATAGAAGTCGCGTTATTTGCAGCATAATGGGCAGGGTTTTGACATCAAGCATAATGGGCAGGTTAGTGGTTAGTCAGACGCAGTATCTCACTCTGATCACTTTTTTGAAAGAAAAATATGTTAATGCAAACAGCAAAACAAGACATGACATTCCAGATAAACAGTCACTGAGACTAAAGGGTCAAAGAACGATTTTAAACACCAACTCAGAGAAGATGTTGCAGTAAGTGATTTAAATATCCTAACAAACATTAGAAAATCATTACCAGCAAACAATCAAAAAACTGAGCTATGACACTGTAACTAATACTCCCTCTGTAAACTAATATAAAACTTTTTAGATCACTAAAGCATATAGTGATCTAAAAAGTCTTATATTAGTTTGCAGAAGATGGAGTACAATTTATGTTGCGTTTAAAAATATGATTCGCCAACAGAATTTAAAAAGTAGCTATAGGGACAACCCAGCAAGGAAACTGGCAAATACTGCATCAGTATCATAAATTGCAAACCACGACCTGCTCGATATACCAAGAAACAGTAGTAGAACAGAGCAATGATGCTATCATGAGAAGAAGAAAAAGAAGGGGATGAAGGCATCACAAATTCACAACTCATGGAAGATGAAGTTAATACTGAAGTTATTTATTTCACAATGAAAACAGCAATAAATATCAAGTGGCAAAATATATAACAGATATTTGAGCAATAGCATGTCTGGCTGTTTATTTTCAGTAGTACCTCAAGACATTTAGGTAAGGCCGCAAGGCATACTCGAGACTGATCAGGTGAGCTAAAGCATATACAACTAAAAACATTGGCAGGGTAGATAAAGGGCCGCATATTAAAGACGAGTCAAATACAAAACATAAACAAGTTGTGGTAACATAACTGCGCTGACAAGAGTATGCAATACTACTTGCCAAGGGTAAACTTCAAATGGCATGTAAAATCAACTAGCATTTTCAAATTCGCATAGTTGTAAAGGCTAGTTATATATGCAATCAAAGTTAAGGGATTTTAGGAGGCCAATCACAGCCAAGTTATTAGCTACAAAGCAACAACAAAAATTAACAAGAAATCGCAGAAACACTGTGATATCCGTGCAGTCACACTTTTACTTTGAATCATACAGAAGTCCACACCTTGAACAGCTCAAATCTACAGCCTAGGGACACGCAGAGAAGAAGTGTCTACACTAAACATGAAACTGAGCACGATCTCAATCACTACGTCCGTATAGGCTCCTCCGCCGAAGCAGATCGAGAATGACAGGAGGAACTAGGGAAGGGGATCGAACTCACCCTGTTCTGGTCAACAACGTCGACGATGACGACGAGGCGGCCGTAGTCCTTGCCATAGTTCACCAGGGCCACCCGCCCGATCTCCACGAACCTCTTGAACGGCTGCACGAGCACAAAAACAAGGCACGAATGGTCAACAACCAAGACCACCAGGGAGAAGGCGAGAGAGAAAGCCTGACAGCGAGTGAGATTTTCCAGGTCTTCCTACCATTTTGCGGCTGCGCGGGCGGCGGCGGCGGCGGCGGCGGCGAGAGGTGGGAGCGAGCGAGACGGGGAGGCGGAGGGCGGCTAGACAGGGGATCGAGGGGCTGGATGTAGCGGATGTGTATATAGCCAAGGCGGGGGGTTCTATAAGAGCCGACAGATCTGGTGATCGAGGCTTCTGGTCGTCCGATCTAGGTTAGAGGTTTCTGGGGGTTATGGTTTGGGCTTCTGGAGCACTGTGTGAGGATTTTGGGCTTCTATCGTATGCACTCCGGTAATGGGCTTAAGCGGGCTTAACTGGATAGGCTGGATTCATCTATACTACTATTAAACAATCAAACAAGAACTTCTTTAAGTACACCCCACAAAATGTACACAGATCCAATACCACCGCATGATTAGGACTACTAAAATCAATCTAACGGTTAGCCTTAACCTAAACCATTTTCTGTGTGCACTTAGCAATTTACATTGACTGACCGTACTCCACCGTGGAGGAAAATATGAAACTCCATGCCTGGGCAATTAGGAAACTAATAATTACAGGTGCATCATATTCTAGAAAACTAAATCAGAGTGCATCCATCCTATTAGGAAACTAATCTTAGACAAATACATCCTATTAAAAAACTTATCTCGGATGCATCCATCCTATTAGGAAGCTAATCGCGAGCCGCCTGCTGCCATCATGCATGCTAGCCACAATGGGGGAAGCGCGAGGAGCTTCGTCTTCCTCCGGGAACACACGTGTTGTCGCCGCCATCGTCTTCTACGCTCTTCTGCCACTACTGCGATGACTCCATCCACGTCCAGGGCATGCTCTCCGGCAACCATCGGCATCCGCGTCGACTTCAGCTTCGTTCGCAACACCCACGCCGACAACAATCCACCACTGACGTCCTCCAAGTCTAAGCCGCCAACCGCCGCCGTCCCTAGGGCGGCACCGGTCTCGGCCGTGGCACGGTAGGTGCCGTCATTGCCGTTCCTGCCGTCGTCCTACTGGGCCGTCGAGGACCTCATGCAGTTCTTCCTACGTGCACAGTCGAGGGCACCGAAGGTCTATCACAAATCAATCAGGTGACCTTTAATTCGATTTGGGGGTATTCTGCAATTTGCATGACTAATGACTAATACTGCACTTTTGGCACTTGGAGGCGGGTCAGAAATTTTTTATCTGCAATTTCATCTATCAACCAATTTCCCTTTGATGCATTCTAGAAATAAAAAATTGGGACATGAAGAAATTGCTATTCTAGAATTTAATTAATCATTTGATAATTGCTTTGGGAAATGCATGTGATCTGGAGCATGAAAATCATTCTCATATATACTCTCTCCGTTTCAAAATATAAGTCTTTTTAGAGATTTCAATGCAGACTACATACAGAGTAAAATGAATGAATCTACATTTTAAAATATGTCTATATACATTGGTAGCATCTCCAACAGCCGTGCAACACGCGGCACGCTAAAAAGTAGTTTGCGGCGCACCCATCGTCAGGTTTGGCGCGGCGCACAGCGCTGGCTCCAGCAGCCGCGTTAAAATACAACGTGCGCGCGCAGCTCCAACAGCGCGCTAAAATGCAGCGCGCGTGAGCAGCCCGCGCATGTCCATATTTGTTGCATTTTGGATACAAAATAAATTTTACATAGATATAAAAATTGATAAAAGATAATTTTGGCAATCCACACAACCAAAAAATATATATAATTTGATCCAAATTAGTACAAGTATATATTTTGCTATGCAGATTAGTAGAATAAATAAGATTCGAGAATTAAGCATCTTGAACAATATAATTGCATCGTAAGACAGTTTATACCTTTTTTTCCTGGCTACACTCGAAGAGAAGACTACACTACAAGCTTATATTGCTGCATTAATAAATAATTGCCGATTTTATTTAAATGAGGATATTTTCCTGCGATTACTCTATGCAGCAACATAACCACTATTGTGTCTCACTTTTGAAAATACAATTTGAGCGACATCAAACATTGTGTATCCATTTGATTTATATTTTTAAAAAATATATATTTTTTATATTATGTGAATCTGACCTACTTTACGTTTGAGACGTGCGTTGCACGTGCATGCTTACTAGTATCGGGACTACAACCTAAAATGCTGACACACGCTTTTGAGAAAGAGAATTAGGGGGCGTTTGTTTTCAAGGATTTTTTTGTATAAGGACTAAAAAAGTCTTTCTTAGAGACTTTTTTACCAAACGAGAGGGACTTTTTAGGGACTAAACTAGGCATTTGGGACTAAATGAAGAAGACTCTCAAGGAAAGTCTTTTTGGGACTTTTTCAACAATGCCCTCCATGCACCTATTGGCCTGCCACCCCATGGTGTTGTTTAATTGTTACTTTTCTATATACTAAGGGCAACATGGTCATTTAATAGCCTCTAGGAAGGGACTAGGGACTTTTTAGTCTTTGGAAACAAACAGTGAAGGACTTTTTAGGGACTAGGGACTTTTTAGTTGGGACTAGAAAAAGTCCTAGGACTAGAGAACGAAACATCACCTTACTCACTTCGTCCGGAATACTTGTCATTAAGATAAACAAAAGGGGATGTATCTAAATCTATTTTAGTTCTAGATACACCCCTTTTTATCCATTTTGATGACAGGTATTTCCAAACGGAGGGAGTATAAATTTGTCTCAAAAAATATAAATTTCCCTAAATAAAAAGAATTATAAATAGACTAAAACTGCTTTCTTACCGTCATGCTACATGCAAGCATTATCCGTGAGATCAAAGCCACGATGCTGGTGTTTCAGTCTTGCTCCTTCACTTTTGAGGGAAGAGACTCAAATTCTGAGGCACATAGTCCCACTAAACATCCAGAAAGATACATATTGTGAGGAACCCAACGCCTCATAGATTAGCGCTTCCTGGCCGTTGGATATGGTGCTTGATGCGTTTTGGGCCATTGGATCTTCCCCGGAAATCACCTCGACCGCTCGATCAAAACATGACACTGTGGATCGAAACAGTGTCGAACCGTGCGTGGCCCCGCCTAATATTTCCCTGCCCCGTCCAGGGCAAAATCGATATTTCACATGGAGGCCTTGTATGTGTCAGTCGTGTGTTGGCTCGGTGGTGGACGAGGCGAGGGCGAGCCCGTAGGGTTTCCCCCAATTAGTTTATTTTCTCTCTTCCATGCCTCCCCTCACGCTGCCGCCTCCTTACCAGCTAGATCTCCTCCGGCCATCCTCTTGAGCCAGCTGGCACCCTCCCTTTGTCTCAAGGCGAGGAGGACTAGCGGATCTAGGCTCAAGCATGGTCCTCTCCGCCTCTCGCCTAATCCAATAGCGGTGGCAAAAGGGATGGATCGCCGTCGTGGGAGCGCGCTGCGGAAGCAACCGTCGGTGATAGACGAGAGAGGGGCAGCAGGAGCAAGATGGGCATGGGCGAGGAGCTGATGAACCTGACGGGGTGGTTGTTCCAGGAGCCGCACTTCAGCTACTACATCACGTCTGTGTTCGGCCTCGGCGCGCGGGTGATAATCCCCAAGTGCAAGGAATCATCGTAGCAATTTCCAAAGGTGGAAGTGATAAGTATGGAGTGTCGAACCCATAAGGAGCTAAAGGTAATATCAATATTCTCTCAAGTCCTATCTGCCACTGATACAACTCTACGTACACCGAACGTTTGCTTCCATCTAGAAACGAGAAATAAAACTACGTTGTTGGTATGAAGAGGATAACTTTGCATGATATCGGAGAACTAAAATATAAAAATAGTTGTTGTTAACATAAAGTTAGAATATATTATAAATAGTGAGTGTGTAATAATGATGGGTCGGTGTGCGGAATTGTCCTAGGCAATTGTTAACAAGATCGGTAATCGGCATTGCAATTTCATACGAGGGAGAGGCATAAACTAACATACTTTCTCTTCTTGGATCATATGCGCTTATGATTGGACCTCTAGCAAGCATCTGCAACTACTAAAGATCATTAAGGTAAAACCCAACCATATCATTAACATATCAAGTCCCCTTTATCCCATACGTAACAATCCCCTTACTCGGGTTTAAGCTTCTGTCACTCTAGCAACCCACTATAAACGAATCATGAACGTATTGCAACACCCTACAGCGGGAATCCCTCATGTGTGCGCGGCATGGAAGGCACCATAGGGCAGCACCAAAATAAAACATACAACTCAAACCAATCTAGATCATCAATCAACCCAAAAGACAAAAGAAATTTACTTAAAACATCATAGGATGGCAGCACATCATTGGATCATAATATGTGGCATAAAGCACCATGTTCAAGTAGGGGATTACAGTTGGGTGCAGGAGAATGGACCACGTGAAAGAGATGAGGATGGTGATGATGAAGGTGATGTTGATGAAGACGATCACCGCGGCGATGATTCCCCTGATGACACTTTGGTGCCACCAAGAGAGAGGGGGCGTGGTTCTCCACTTTGTGCTTCCTCCTCCATGGCCTCCCCTTAGATGGGGCAAGGTTCTTCCTCTGGTCCTTGGCCTCCATGACGGCGATGACCCCTCCGGCTTCCTCCTCCATGGCCTCCGGTGATGTTGGCCCCCTGCGGCAGGGTGCCAGAGAGGGCATAGATTGGTTTTTCGTGGCTACAGAGGCTTGGGCGGCAGAACTTTCGATCTCTCTTTTGTTCTAGGGGTTTTTGGATGTATAGGAGGAATTGGCGTCGGTTTCACGTCAAGGGGGCCCACGAGGCGATCACAAGGTCGAGGGGCGCGTCCGGGGCGCCCCCACCCTTGTGGTGGCACCGGGACTCCTCTTCCATATTTTTTTTCTTCCAATATTTTTCATATTTTCCAGAAAAAATCTCCGTTAATTTTTAGCTCGCTCCGAGGACTTTTATTTCTACACAAAAACAACACCACGGTAGTTCTGCTGAAAACTGCGCCAGTCCGGGTTAGTTTTAATCAAATCTTACCAAAATCATATGGAATCATTGTAAACATGGCATGAATACTTCGTAAATTATAGATACCTCGGAGACATATCAGTATCCCCAGGCTTAATTCCTACTCGTCCTCGAGTAGGTAAATGATAAAAGAAATAATTTATGAAGTGTGAATGCTATCAAGGGCACAAGTTTGATTAATGAAAGTTTCAAGCATCTTTTCTAGCATTATTCTTTGTCATAAAAGCTCATCTCATAAAACTTCTCATGGTTAAGTAACAAGCTATCCACAAATTAAAGTATACACCATAAACTTTCTTGAAAACTAACAAACTATGTTCTTAGTCATCAAACAATTGCAATTCATACATACTCAACTATCATATAGTCTTTCACAATTGCTAACACTCACGTGATATTTATCGGTTCAAAGTTTCAATCGGACACAGAGAAAGATAGGGGCTCATGATTTCGCCTCCCAACCTTTTACCTCAAGGGTAATGTCAACAATAATAATTTATGATAACCTACATCCGAGTGGATATATATATATATATATATATATATATATATATATATAGGGAAAATACATCCTACCACTAGGTGGTAGTTACCTTTGCTCCCGTCACCGTCAGATCTAGTCTCGAAGTGGGTATTGATCAACGAGTTTGGATTGCAAGCTAGTTGGTTGTTTTTCCTTTTTGAAATTAGATTTACTAGTCGTCCCTATTTTTGTGGCCATCGGATGCCGATGTATAACTACCTCCGATATATAGAGCCCTTCTCATAGTCAACACCATGTTCGACAGGAGATGAGGAGACGTAGGTATTAATGTTAATTCTTGTTGTTTTTCATCCTATCCCACACGTACGCATGCATGATTGATCAACCACTGATATGATCTCTCGTATTGTAGGTTTGAGCCTCCATTATGTTGCTTCTACTTGATCGATTCTCCGGCGACATGGACAAAGTACGTGGTCGTCGGCGGCCTAGATTCGAGTTGCCAACACGACGCGACAGGGGCGGGCCCAGGAATTGAGGATTGTGTATTCAAAATTTAAAAACTTTTTTTTGGAAGCCTATAGCCTTTCTTTTGGTGCGTATAACCGATTGTAGCAGCATATTGTACTAGTTCTATAGAACATATTGCATAATATATTATATTAATAAAAACTGATTATGACTTAGTATTGTTCAACACATGGTGACAAAATGTAAGATATATAGAGGATAGAAAATAGCAAATGATAAGAAACCTTATAAATTACTCCCTCCGTCCGGAAATACTTGTTGGAGAAATGAATGTATTTAGATGTATTTTAGTTTTAGATACATCTATTTTTATTCATTTTCACGACAAGTAATTCCGGACGGAGGGAGTACAAGATAACTTTGTGATCCTTAATGCTTTGAAAACGATTTTTGATGTCATCATCCCTAACTTGCAAGAAGAATTGCCTTTGAATGAATGTGAACAAGATATCATTCAAGTATTTTTGCCCCATCATTCAAGAAAGCTCTCATATCAGTAGTATCGGTACTCTTCCTCTGCATGGTTTACACCTGAAAAGTAAAATTGCTCAAGTTTTAGAGTACTAATAGTTACACATAATGCTCACTGTAATAAATTCAAAATTTATAAACATTGTCACATTACAAATTCAAATGGAAAATTCCAAATTCACATGTCTAAACAATTCATAATTGAATGCAAACAAGTCCCTGGTTTCTCTATAATTAAATAGACTTACTTAAACTTGTAAGTCTGTACTGCAGCCTGCTGGAAAGCGAGAAGAAAATTGTGCTCCTGCCTGCACCTCGAAAACATGTTTTAGAGCCTATGCGCCCGGGTACTCCTTATCCAACCATTCATTCCTGCATCACGATTCGTGCAAATAATTTTCTCTTTTTTGTTTCTCTCATATAGAACATGTATTTGTACTTCAACTTTGCAGCACAACAAAACTTTCTATGTAAAATGTGGGATAAAACTTACAGATTTTTTGGTCCAACATAAATATACAAAATGAGATTTGTTTGATTAAAAAATCTTATTTTTCATATTTATGTCGGACAAAAAAATCTGAAAGTTTTATCTCACATTCTAGTTACAAAGTTATGTTGTACTGCAAAGTTTGAAGTTCAAGACAAGTTTTATATGAGAGGAACAAAAAAGAGAAAATTCCATGTAATAAGGTAGTTGTGTAGCACAGATCTCAAAGCAACATTGGAGTGCTAGGATAGTGAGGTCCGAGTGCATAAGCTCACAAAATCTGCATTCGCCTGCACCTTGCAGTGATACAGGAATTCAGAAATCGAATTAACATGACTGTACTTCTCCTGCCTGCACCTTGCAGTGATACAGGAATTCAGAAATCGAATTAACATGACTGTACTTCATCTAAGAAATCAGCATGACTGCATGAGAGGAGCTCCCAATTTCAGAAATCAAACGATCAATACGTCTAATTAGCAATTATACCTTCAGTAGTTGAATCTGTGAGTTGTACGTGGTTGTGAAACTGAATCGATGTGGCCTGCTGCCGCAGCCGACTACAAAGATCAGAACCAAAAGGGGGCAGGGAGCTAGACAGCGAGGGATGGATTCTTGTCGCCGTCGGCGCCGCCGTGCGCACGCGCGATCGTCGATCAGCCGACGGCAACAACCCAGCCGGCCTGGCTGCTCGCGTGCGATCTGCGACTGCGAAGAGAACTAAGGAACAACCAAACAGCGGAACAATCAATCGATTCGATCGATGGACTTTATTTTTTGGGCAAGCGGAACAATCGATCGTCTCCGCGTTTAATCGATTCAATCGATGGACTTTATTTTTTGGGCAATGATGGACGGCGTGTGCGACTGTGCGTGCGTTGTGGTACAGCCATTTGGGCCAAGTCCTGGTTGTCTAGTGGGCCAAGCCGTGGTGAGCCTCTGTTTTGGGGCTTAAAGGCTGGACTAGCATGTTTTGGTGTATCAGTTTCGTTTTTCTTTATAGATACACAGTATATAGACTATATATATCTAGTTTTTTGCAAAAAATAATGGGTATTCAACTGAATACCCTTGAATTGAGGTGGGCCCGCCCATGCGACGCGATGACGACATTCTACTCCAAGCTCCCTGTCCATGGCATATCGTTCAGATATTTTGTAGGAGCTATATCTCTAGATTGTGCTCTGCAGCATTGGCCGGCCGTGCGTCGTCTGCATACTTGCGTATATATATTTCGTACTACCGTCACTCCTTTTTTTAGGATACTACCGCTCCGTTTACATACTACTACATTACATGCTGCTACAAAAAACTACTTTTTACGTGATCATTCCACTGATACTAATTAGATTGGGCATGGTCGTGGCTCCATGATTCATGGAACAAAATATACTCTATACTCTGAAAATCCATTATCTAATTAAATTGTATACTGGGTTCTCTTTATTGGAAAAATTATATATACTTCACACTAAATACTCCTTATTCAGCTTTAGAGAAACTACATAGTACATACTACTACATACTCAGTTCCTAAAAAACATACTACATACTCATTTTCTACAAACTATATACTCATACTCTTTTTATTTATTTGAGAGGATATACTCCATACTATGCATACTACATACTCGGTTCCTTAAAAAAATGCCACATACTCATTTTGTATAAACTATATACTCATACTCTTTTTTTATTTGAGAGGATATACACAATACTCTACATAGTGTATACTTGGTTCCTCAACAAAAAAAACATACTTTTTTGCGAATAAAAAAAAACCTACTACATACTCATTTTCTATAAACTATATACTCATACTCTTTTTTTATTTGAGAAGATATACTCCATACTCTACATACTAAATATTCGGTTCCTCAAAAGAAAAAACTACATAGTCATTCTTTATAAACTACTCCATACTCTTATTTTATTTGAGAGGATATACTCCATACTCTTATTTTATCTGAGAGGATATACTCCATACTCTGCATGCCTTTTATAGGAATGTCCCTACTCTGCATGCTCGATGTGCATGAATAATGCGTACTTGATGTATAAGCTAGGAACTTATTATCCATCCAACCGGCTGGGTGATTAGGCGAAAGATTATAAGGTTGTTGACGGGAGGTGCGCCACTACCTGACTAATTAATTATTATTTTTAGGATAAGTACCTTCCCACCTAAAAAGTAGGGATTGCTTTCTCCAACTTCAAATTACTTACGACCTTGTTCGGTTGTAGCAGAATTAATCCTCTAGTCGATTTAATCCTCTAGAGGATTGGGTGATCCCCGCTTGACACCAAAACCACTTGGGGACCAAATCCCTGCCAGTATGCAATCCACGCCACTCTCATGCATTCGGTTAGTCCCCAAGGGCACTGGACCACAGGGACAACAGTATTGACATAGATGAAGTGGTACATATAGATAACAACAATTCTCATGCAGTAATGACACAGATGCAGACTGAAGTGACAATAACACTAACAGTTTAAAACACTTATTATCCCAACAATAACAACAATTCTAAGATTTGAATAGGGCACAAATACTAACAAAAATAATAGCAATTTGGAGCATACATAATATATAATATGTTGAATAGACCACAAGAGCTTAATTATCAGTTCCTCCCAAATTCTTCCACGCTACAGTCAGTCGTTTCAGAAATAGTGTTTAGTTCCTCTACAAATATCACATGGACAAAACCCAGCGAATAGATATGAAGCCTTCCACTAAAGAGCACACACAAATAGATCCAAGTCACGGCACCTTCGCTCTTCTTCTGGAGCATTCTTATGTAGAACTTCTACTTTTTGAAACCATTCAAACCCAAAATTAGTTTGAGAGTGAAATACTTGGTAGTTTTATTTCCAGGAATGGAAACAATGAGAAAAACATACATAAACAGTAGGTAAATCAATCTCTATCCTCTGATCTATGTTAAAAGCATCCCTTTTATTTTCTAGGGACAAGGCATCATAGCAGTTTAGAAATAGACAATTACTACAACCACAAGAAAATCAGCCTAGCCTAGCTACAACACAAGCACTTGTCAACCTGTGTCGATACATCAAGCAATCATTTGAAAAAAGGTTGTATTATTCAAGCAAAGTATTCCTATAACCAGTCAGTCTAATAGTTTGCAAAAGAACTTCATAAATATATTTAAAACAACTATCCATTTCAGAAGAAAATAATGTCTTTACAGCAGCAGCAGCAACAACAACATGGACTAAATGGCTAGCAAGGAGTTTAGTAACATGCACTAATTGAAAAGAGGAGTACCTGAGTTATTCCATTTCAGCTCTCAGCCACATAAGAGCAGTCTCCGGTCTGGCACTCATGAAAATCTCTCGGTTCTCGGGGATCTTGAAGACTCGGAAAGCCTTGACTTCTTCTTCAAGTGTGATCTCCATTGTTTTTAGCAGATCAATGCAGTTTTTGATAGAGTACTCATCCACGACCCTTGGCTTATTCCTCTCATCGTCCACCTGTTTCGTCCTTATTTCCAAGTACTTCTCCATCATTGCAGCCACATCACCATTCGCCCCCTCCTTCTCTTTGGTTCTTTCTCTTCTCCATTTCTTGAGGGTGCAGTAGCCAAATTTGGTTGAGTTTGCTCGGGCTCCACAACAATGTTTTCTTGCACGTAAACCTCCTCAACATCTTCATCGATCTGCACCCTTTCTCCTCCAAGATTCTCACCATCAGCTGATGTTTCTCCTTGATTCTTGCCAGCTCCTCCAAGATTCTCGAGATCTGATTGGGTTGAGCAATGTGATGACTCGATAGAGGTGAAGTTATATGTCCCTTCTGCAGTTTGGCCTACAAGTTAAAGTGACAATCAAATATAAGATTTCAAACTAGAAGAGTAAACAAACATAAAACAATGACATGAGTATATGAATGAAGTTGATAACTAACCATCATGCAATTCTCCCAAAGCTTGAAAAAGAGGGAAGCCTTTTGTCTTGAACTTTCCAGCTTTAGGGTGTGACTACATAGTTGACAAGAAAATGATATTAGAGCATGCAACAAGTAATGAAACTTTTAGGGAATAACAATGACATTCTTACTATGATGATGTTTTTCCAAAGTGGTGGATCCGCTAGAATCCTGCACTGCCGGTCGTCCCATGAAACGCCGCTTTGCTTCCTTATCTCTTTGATCATCTTGTATTCTCTTTTCAACTCTTTTTCCTTTTCTTGGATTTTCTTCTTCTCGTACCTAGCATAAGGATTCTTTTGGTGGAATTTCTTCACTATCGTATTCCATGCTTCTGAGCTCCATCCATTTTGACCCTTATGTTCAGGTGTATCATGCTCACGAAGCAAGTCCACAAGATCTTTCTCAAGGCTTGCATTCCACTGTGCTCTATCTTCTGCATTTCCACATTGTATGTTAATGTACCTTTTTCTATCTTAACTATTTTGGTTTTAAGCAAATAATGTCCCGACAAGAGAAATAAAGTCACGGCTAGTTTATTACCTTTGGGAGACCCTCTCCTCCTCTTTGTCACGCTGCTTGTAGGAGGTGATGCTCTATCCCTTTCGACAACTTTTTTGAGGAGGCTCAACCTTGGTGACCCTCGAGCAGTCATCATAGTGACTTCTGAACAATATTCATGACATGAACAACAGAAAAAAAAACATAAACTTCTACACTATACTTATTACTACTACACTACAAATGACAAGTTATGCATGTCGATAATCAGCCCACATTTGATGAGCAATGGCATCTCTAAGGTTGTCGCCTTCATGGTTGATTTGATGATTTTGAGGAATATCACCGTCAGGAAGATCAAAAAAATTCATGACAGGTATATTGTTTGGTTGGTTATCTAACCAACGCTCATCTCCTTTTTCAGATCGGATGATGTTATGTAAGATTGCCGCCGCTGCTGGTAGCTTGACTTGGTTCTCTATTCGATGATGCGTGCCCACTTTTAGGATTGGGAACTGCTTCTTCAAGATTCCTAATCCCCGTTCGACGTGATTTCGTAACACGGCATGCCGGAGATTGAATAGCTCCCTGTGATTTTGGGGTCGACGGCGACCGTGTGCAAACTCCTTCAGATGGTACCGAACACCACGATACGGTGCCAAGAAGTAAGGTGTGTTGGCATAACCACCATCAACCAGATAAAACTTGCCCGGAGGTACATGAAACCCACTATTAAGTGCTGACCAGAGAACTTTAGCATCGGTAGAAGATCCCTCCCAGCCACAAGAAATGAAGGTGAAGTTCAGGTCGAAGTCGCACACGACCATAACATTATGGCTTAGGGTCCCTTTCCTATTTCTGAATGGTGCGGCTTTTTCTCCTGAAATTGTTATGGGAACATGTGTCCCATCAATTGCCCCAATGCAGTTCTGCAATGAAATACTATAACTTAGCACCTATAACATGAAGAGTAAGTTATCGATGTGGATCAAAGTTGGCGAAGCAAAAACCTGAAAATAAGGAAAGAATCTCGTGTCCGACTGAATCTTTGGATGCACTTGACTGGGATTTGGAGGCTTCAAAAAAATGCTTGGAGAGAATAGGGATGATGTCAAAGAAATTCTTCATTTGCCAATGGAAAGTATCCCCGCTGTGACCAAACCGAACTTGAAGGTCTTCAAATGAAGAATTATGGGATAACATCCATAGAAATGATGCCAGTTTCTCTTCGACTTTAATTCTGGTATCTTTCACCAACTTCTCCCTTCGAAGATAATTAGCCAAAGATTTGAAGATACGCGGCTCCATCCTAAATGCTACCCGACAGTTTTTGATGTGCCCTTCGAGTAACTCCTTAACAAACATCTTGCCTGTTAGCGATGATGTATGGCGCGGAATCCTCCGCTCCCTAAGAGCAACTCCATCGGTCTCTATCAAATGTAGTGCAGGGAAAACAAATAACATCATTTCGTCATGCTCCTCCTCCCCCTTCCTAACACGATCCCTCATTTCAGGATCCATTCCAAGTCTAAAGAAGAAAAATGTGGCTAGTTATTACTACTACACCAAAACAGTAAGAGTGCAAGTTGTACAAACAAACAGTTTACCAAAAAAAACAACTACAGTAAGAGCTAAAATTCTTCAACAACTACAATGTCTAGTAATGTAAGATATTAACATAGCTCTCAGCTTACCAAAAAACACTTTGTAACACAGATCTATCGACCAAGCAATAATAACCAACAATACATGAATAAGGAGAATATTAAAACAAGAGGATTAATCTACCTTGTCCTTCACGATGCTGCCCAATTCAGGGTCTTGCTGTAGCTGTGAGGCGGCGAAGCTAGCTTATATCTGGCATCATCAAAATATCTGGCATTGGAACATCATCTAACAAAAAGGACAACACTAGAAAAAAGGACAACTGCAATGTGTACCAATGAAGAACAGATGATGATCACCCACCATGAAGAGAACAATTATATAATCTACCAATGATCATACCCGAAGTATCTTTTGTTCGGACATAAAAAATCTTTGGAAGTATGTGCTCTGCTGCTAACAGAGATTAGGTTCACATACTACATTTTGGGACGAACATCATATTGTACTATCAGCAGCCAGCAACAAAAACAACATGCATTGTTGTTCCTCCAGATTAGATAGTCCTTCTTTATACCAAGAGATAGACTAACAATTATACTACTACTACAATAATTATGTCGAAAAAAATAAAACAAATCCAAATTACTAACACCAAATCGTACTGCTGACTCCATTTACTAACACAAAATTGTACTGCTGACTCTAGTACAAATTACTAACAACGGGAAGACAGATCTTGACGACCACATTCGGGAAGACAAATCATGAAATAACAATTGATGCTAGTTCCTAGGAAACCCCAAGAAAAGTCACGACCTTGACGACCACATTCGGGAAGACAGATCAATATTTGTCTAGGTTTTCATGGAGGGGGCAAATCAGTGCTGCTAGAGAGAAAGGCGGTGGGAGGGAGGGGGGGAGGAGGGAGAGAGAGAACTAACCAGAGATCTCCTCGCCTGCAGCAACCACGTCTCCGGAGCTAGGGTTCCGGCCGCAGGCCCGCGGCAAGGGGGCGGCGGGGGAGATGGGACAATCAGAGGCTAGGGTTCCGGCGGGCTTTGTGGCAGGTCGTCGAAGCAGGAGGGCACCCTCCTCCTCCGGGTAGGTTGCGCCGCCGCCGTCCACTCGTCCTCGCCGCCTCCTTGCTGCCGCTTCTGTCGCTCGGGAGAGATGAGACGAGCGCCTCACTCGGGGATTCCTTCCACGGGGTGCTAGTGGATGATTTTTTCCGCGTGGGTTTGGAGAGGTTTGGGCCGGGGAAATACAACGCGGGGCTTAACCGAACGAGAAAAACTAGATGGGCCGGGTTTATTCCCCGGCGGGGGTAATCCCTGCAGACCCGCGTGGATTGGACCCAAAACCTCGCCGGGCTGGGCGTAACCGAACAAGGCGGTAGGCAGCTAGCGGGTTAGTGGGTTCTGCCCACAATCGATACCCAGGGCACCCGGTTGCCTCGCTGCTATGTTGGGGGGACATGTGGAGGCTAATGAAATAGGTGGTAACTACCACTGCTTGTAGATAAAATTTGTCCTATATATATATATATCCGGATCTCTCCAACACATAGTGCTTGTAAAAGAAAAACTGTAAAAAAGGAAAGGTGATGATCACCATGACTCTTGTATAAGGGTAGAAGATAAAAGTAAAAGATAGGCCCTTCGAAGAGGGAAGCAGAGATTATCATGCGCTTTTATGATTGGATGCACAAAATCTTAATGCAAAAGAACGTCACTTTATATTGCCGCTTGTGATAAAGACCCTTATTATGCAGTCTGTCGGTTTTATTTCTTCGATATCACAAGTTCGTATAAAGCTTATTTTCTTCACACTAATAGATCATAAATATTTAGAGAGCAATTTTTATTGCTTGCACCGATGACAACTTACTTGAAGGATCTTACTCAATCCATAGGTAGGTATGGTGGAGTCTCATGGCAAAACTGGTTTAAGAGATGTTTTGAAGCACAAGTATGTTGGAAATATGCCCTGGAGGCAATAATAAAATGGTTATTATTATATTTCCTTGTTCATGATAATTGTTTGTTGTTCATGCTATAATTGTATTAACCGGAAACCATAATCACTACCAAAAAAGACACATCCCTGACATTTTGGGCCGAACAAATTTTTTTTCTGTCATACATATGACACTTCTATGACGATAATTGTGACAAAACCTGGTATCATCATAGATGTGGTGGGCTCCTACTTCTATGACAAAAAATCATGACAGAAAATGGGCTTTTCGTCCTGGGCGGGCTGGAGACGCAGCTGCATGACATTCTTTGGGCCGTCCATGACGGAAAAAACCATGGTAGAAGCGAGGGGGGGGGATTTCGGGGAGTTCCCGGTTACGGTGGGAGGTCGGGGGCCGAGCGATGCGCGTTTCTCTCATACACATACGCGCATGTGTGCGAGGCGTTGGCTCTAACTGAACCCGAGCAAGGCGTTGGGCTCTAACTGAACCCGAGCGATTGCACTGCAGGCTACGCGTTACTGAACCCGAACGATCGATCGATGGCTGTTAACTAAACCCGATCGAGCGATTCCTTCGCTACTGCTGCTAACTGAAGCCGATCGATGCTGCCTCTGGGATGAACAGTGAGTGTTGCGGCGGGGTTTGGATGAATAGTGAGCGGTTGCATTGCCTCTGGATGAACAGGACCCCGTGGTGTGGTGGAGGGCTGGATGAACAGTAGACGGTGGAGGGGTGCCCGTGGAGGGGTGGTTGAACATGACCCCGTGGTGTGGAGGGCTGGGTGAACAGTAGACGGTGAAGGGGTGCCCATGGAGGGGTGGTTGAACAGTAGCCGGTGGAGTAGCGCACGGTGGAGGCTGGATGAACAGGAGCCCGTGGAGGCTGGAGGAGGTCGACGGTAGCCCATGGAGGCTGGAGGAGGTCGACGGTGGAGATGAGCAGTATCCCGTGGAGTCCCGTTTTGCAGTACGCCACACCCCTCCCGATGAATAGGACCCCTGTTTCGACCGTAGCACTCCAACACAAGTCCGTTTCGTCCATTTTGTGGTATGCCACACCCCTCCCGATCAACAGGACCCCCGTTTCGATCATAGGA